>NW_016690216.1:2112348-2271111 GCF_001604755.1 Lepidothrix coronata
AACACATAGCCATTTACACCCAGCCATTTCTACCACAGGGGAGAAGTTTTGTGTGTGGTGTCTTCAGACAGAATTAAAACTATAGTCTTCAAGTGCAAATGCTTTCCTCAGAATGCTGCACTCTCAAGCTCCATCATTTACAATTTGTCATATCTTCCTGCATAATCCCTACTTTTCTACCTTGTCCCCACAAAAAGGTCCCCATAAAAGAGGTGTTAAGGAAACTTTGCTGTCTGACCATCCAGGAGCCACTCTGGCAGTCACACTCAGACCATCAGAGCTGAGACCAGGCCCTTTCACAGCTACACAACCCCCATTAAAAAAGCAAAACAAGGTTCCCTAAGGGCCCCAACCCAAGGTTCCCAAAACAAAAGCCCAAAACGCCCGATCCTTAAAATAATTTAATCATGGTGAAATAACAAGATAACAGCTCGAGCAGAGTGCCTCCAAGGAAGGACCCCAAACAAAGGAAACCATGGGCTTTTATACCTTCACAGTCTAAGGGCTGGGGGTCATCAGGTCCTGCTGTGTCTCTGAGTGTCCGGTCACCAGGCCAGCCCACAAGTCCCTGTGCCCTTTTTTATGCAAAGGGCCCCTTGCCTGAGGCTCCCAGCACCCAGAGCTCAGTCTGCAGCTGCAGACCCAGCTACTGGCACTAAATGTCTTCCTCAGCAGAGTGGACCCCTTTCACCAATAAAGACAAGTCCCCAGCTTTCAAATACTCCGTCTTGGAAGACCAATAACAATTTTGGAACAGAGGACATGATAATATGCCCCTGGTTCACAATCTAAATTGTGCAGCATCAGCTTTTAAATGTCAAGGTCATTTGTGGTATTTCTATTTTGAGTAAAATGGCTCCTACTGTTTCCATGGTTTCACCTGAAGTATGTACTGAGCCTCATTGTTAAGAACCTTGAAACCCAACCATTCTAATAAAAAATAGACATCCCCTACATAGGTAGTCAATTTGACTTTTAAATGTAAAGCAGTCTGTATTTACCCTGGATGGATTTATGGATCTCTGCACTGCATTTGTGAACAAAACCAGATGTTTGGATTATCCAATTTACCCTTCTTTTTGGCATATTGCATGATAATAGCTTTAATTATTTCTACAGCATAGGGTTTTTTTCTGCAGTGGAAAGATTGTCTTTATTGTTTACTACACATAATGAAATATCAGCTTTATTAAAATAAACTATTGAGAAAACACAATAACTCAGTCATAATGAAAATGCAAAAGAAATACAATATGCTTTAGACAGAGATTTTAAAAGTTTAGCATTGCTTCAGATTGTATTCTCTATTTTCACATTCAACTGTGGAAATAGTAACAGTTACTAGAACTGCTAAATTTTCCAAGAAAAGATAGTAATTTTTCCATTATTGCTGTTACTTAATAACTATTAATCAGAAACAGAATGCTGGAAGGAGATTGAAGAATGACTCAGATGAATAAAGTGAGAAATAGTTTAATGAATTTTAAAACCTCAAAATGCAGAATTAAAACTGTGGATACTAAAAGACAGTAGATTTCCATATTAAGGCCTCCAGTACTGTTTTTGTTGAGTTGCCATTTCAGAATGCTCATCTATGAAATATTGCTGGCATAAACACTATATTTTGTCACCAAAATGAGGTTACAGTGAAGTAGCTCCACTGATTTAGACAGGATTAGAGCAGACACTGCATAGCAAGGAAGTCTATTGTCTCATTAAATGGACACATTTATGTCCCAGTTCTAAGCAGAATATGGACCCAGGTCATTATTTAAACTTGTCCTTCTTTCTCCCTTCTTTTCTTTCTTTCTTTTGAAACACATTTGTTGGTAGACTGTCAGCTGAAGCTGTCATCATTCATGTGACATCAGTCTGTGGTATTTTTCTCATTTGCTAGTTACTCTTTTTACAGCTGTAGTAAACACAGAAAATGTAAGTACACAGAGGAAAAATGCCATTTTATCCCTGATAAACTGTAGTTTCATGTTATGTAAAGGCTGTTCATTTTCCCCTTACCAGGACAAGAAATTTTAAAGGCAGTGAATGGGATACAACTCACCTAACTGTAGTTGTCTAAAATGCAACCATCCATGCTGGGTTCATGGCCTAGGCTCTATATTAAGCAATACAGAGGGAATTCAGTGATTGACCTCTAGATATCTTTTGCTCTTTTCTTTATACACATACAATGAGTTAGTTACTACATTGTGAAAATGCTTAGAACATCTGTACAATGACATGGCTCTGAACAGTTTTGCTTAGTGTCAACAGGATGTTATACAAAATCAAAATGTGTGAGACTAAAGACTTTGGTTACCAGTTTTGTATTATCTAGAGAGCTTACATATAGCTCTATACTCTTCAGTGTTATTTCTTCATATGTGTAATTTTAAAGTTGCTATGATTTTAGTTATTAGCGGGGGGAAGAAAAGAAAAAATTTGTACACCTTGTATATTTTCCTACTCTTATTTAGTTAGAAATTCTAAGGAAAATCATAAAAAAGTTAACTAATTAGTGTCAGGCTTTCTTACATTCTCCATTCCTCCTATCCATCTGCATTGCATTCCTCATCCATCCTTCCAAAAACATCTGTCCCATTGTTCTGCTAGCTATGCTAGAAGTCACCTAGTAGGTGTGCAGAAGGACATCCAGCTCCTATAGTGTGTGGTCTCTGCATCACAAGGGAGAGGGTACAGACCACAGAAGGATGATTTGCTCCTACCAGCCTCACTTTGGTATGAGGGCACAGCTTTGTACTCTCCTCATCTTGTTCAGCCAAACAAGCTGGCCTGAACCTAGCTTTCAGAGTAAAACTGAATTGCTCAAGCAGAGCTTGTGTTAGTTCATCAATTTCCCAGAAATTAGACTCGTCAAATTCCTTCACAGCTTTAATACCTGAGAGGTTAATGGCTGTAAAACACTGTCTACAGTGCTCTAAACGAACAGAATTGACTAAAGGCTGCCATATCCTAGCACATCCAAATAAAAGCATAGGATGTTACAACCAATTAAGACTATGAGAATAGTATGAATGTTTCACAGACTACCTTAGGCAAGATTACATTTGGGGCAGGGTGCTCAGAAATATTTTTTTTCCTTCTTTTTACACTTTCTTCACTCTTCAATTGCAAAACCTCCTTCAGATCTGTCTTAAAGCTCAGGATATGCATGACACATCAGTATTATCTTTGTTGGTTTTGCAGAAGGCCACACATGGGCTTCTTTTGATCAGAATTACTGGGATAAAGAGAGAATTTCTACAGTCACTTGGCCTATCTTGCCTGCAAAATAAAATCTGCACAGTCAAGAGTTTTGGGCAAGAATTTATAGGGAAAGCTTCAAAGCACCGTAGACACAGAAAAATTTAGAATACCTCTTAGCTAAGAGCCCCCTTACTCTTCCCTCAAAGACCATACGGTCGATGCTCTGCTGCCAATTCAGTGAGCAGTGAGGAAACACAGATTTTTAATCAGCTGTGTTAAAACTCAAGCAATATTCTGTTGCTGATTTTAGCGATAAAGAATGTAAATATTTTGGAATAGATTTTGTATGAATGAGTATACTTTAAAAAAAAAAAAAGTTGATGCGTTTAAGTGTCTAAATCATAGAATCATAGAATGATTTGGATTGGAAGGGACCTTAAAGATCTTCTAGCTCTAATACACAATGATTGTGCCTACATATAATCCAAGTGTAGAAGTTTCTTCTCTAGTCACTGAAGATAAACTTCTTGACTCATTTGCCAAGTACAGATAACAAGTGCCATCAGAAATGTCACAGGATATATGAGAGTACTGCACAAAGGTGACAGATGTGCCACAGGTTACAGAGGAGACTCATGACTTTTCAAACTCCAGCAGAACATCAGGCAGGATGCTCAAAGGGCGTTAGACAAACTCAGTAGAGTTTGGAGCTCCTTGTGTAGACTTCTGTTTGAGGGTGACTTGAAGACCTCAGAGCAGTGAGTAATCTGTCAGCTCCCTCAGTTAGGTTTCCATTACAGAATCACAGAATCATAGAATATGCAAAGTTGGAAGGAACTCGCAAGGATCATTGAGTTCAACTCCTCACCCCGCACAGGACCATCCCAAAGAGTCACACAACGCAGCTGGAGAGTATCATCCAAATGATGATACTCTCTTCCTGAGCTTTGTCAGGCTTGGTGATGTGACTACTTCCCTGGGGAGCCTGATTCAGCACCCAACCACCCTCTGGGTAAAGAACCTTTTTCTAATATCCAACATAAACATGCCCTGACACAACTTCAGGCCATTCCCTCGGGTCCTGTCACTGGTCACCACAGAGAAGAGATCAGTGCCTGCCCCTCCTCCTCCTCTCACGAGGAAGTTGTAGACTGCAATGAAGTTTGAGTGTAACAAAGTTTAAACACCTAGTTCCCATGTTGTTACCTACATTTAGGTACCTAAATTTTAATGTGACCTGCTGCTGAGTCTCACCATGGATGTGCTGATAAGAACATAAAGATCTTGGGATTTGCAGATACATAAATAAAATGTGCTGGTCATCATGTAACATTGATGTTTTAGGGACCAGCAATTTCTGGAATAAAACACTACCTGGAATAGGTTGATGGATAAGTTCCCTCTCCAGCAAAGTATTTCCCATTAAGTAAGCAACAAGTTTTGTCTTTATTCAATGAAACATTGTAAATTATTCTGGGAATTTGGTATGTGCTTAATAGGTCTTCTGATTCGGGACCAAAGCTCCATTTATATATATGCATCCTACATTAAATCCCATGCTTGTGCACAAGGCTTTGCAACCCCTGCCTACAGTGCATTAACCTGAGCGGAAATGTGAAAAAAATTAAAGTCAAATAAGTGGATTTCTGAACACAATCATGAGATAACTAAGAAATCACATCATCAGCATGCTCAAGTACTCACAGTAGCTTCCAGTTTGCTGGGATATATCAGCTGGTGAAATTTTTTTTTTTCTAAGCAACAGAGGGGTTTGCCTTTAGGTGCATGGCCTTAGTTCTGCAGTACACATGCAATGCAGGTACATGTCTTTGAGTAAGGAGTACTTGAAGTTGAATTCAGTTTTAAGAAGCCTGCAGACCACAGCTGATTGGCAAAAGAGATAGACAATATCTCTTACCAAGAGTTTTTTTGGTGGGTTTTGGAGGCTATGAAATTGGCTTTTACAAAACAAAAAAAATTATGGGCATAAAGAAGCATTTGACTATTGGATGCTTCTATAGCCAATGGGAACTTTGTCATAAAAATGTTAATTTATTCTTAGTTCACCCAGAATTTCACCATTGTGAACTTAGATAAAACTCATATTTCTTCACTCCTAGGCTGAACTGAAAGATTAGAAAAATAAATGGTCATATTCTCATGAAAAAACAATTTCTGGTATAAAATATGTGGCAAAGAACAAAATATTAGTAATTTAACCTCATTAAAAAAAAAAAAAAACCAACAAAAAAACCCCACACCAAAACCCCAAACAAACAAACAAAAAAACCAAACTAGTTTTATTGTCTAACCTAAGTATGGCTCCTTATCAAAGCTGGAAGGATCCTTTTCTTGAATAGGTTCTCTGGACCTGTGTGTGGAGTGTTAGATCTGACTTACTTTTTCAGGATCTGTGTAATTAGATTAAATTTGGGTGAGGAGGAGGAGATGGGACACACAGGATGACACATGATGGGCACACATGCCACTGGCAAACTTCAAGTAGTGGTATTTTATTTTAGGTTAAAAAAATCCATTCCTTAGTAAAACATCTTAACAAAAATGTCAATCTTCCCAAATCAAAGGTGTGTCTGATTTTTAAACTTGCTTTTTGAACTAAAGCCAAGCTTAGCTTAATTTGGTTTCCACCAATATTTTTCTACACTCAACTGAACAATGTGTGCCAAATGCATTTTCATTTAATAAATTATTGACCCGAACTTTGCTGATAATTCTACAGAAATGACAAGAGGATGGTGATCTGCTCATCTTGTCAGTATGCTCCCCAGATGGCTTTTGTCCAAACCCTCATTAAGAAATAGTTTCTTTAATTCCCCTGTTATAGTGAAATATCAGGTTGTTTCTCAGATTTTATTATTATCCTAAGCCATCAACTCCGTATGCATGAGAACAACCATCAGTACAACGGTTCTGCACTTCATGACTGTGTTAAATCAGTAAAACACTGTTAATACAACCTAGAAATACACTATCAGTTGATGTGCAAAAGCACAAGTGCACCTGATAGAGCTAGCAGGAACCAAACGCTGGTACTATCCACTGAGGTTCAAATACCTAAGGGGATCTTGTTACTTGTGCTGTGTTGTCTACTCTATTTGATTAAATCCTGGTCCTGTAGCTGTGGCTCTGGCATTTTCAAGACAAATCCTTCATTAGTGTTAAAAAATTGGGCTAAACTGTCTGACAGTCTGATCCAAACTAATCCTACAGAAACATTAGTAAGTCCCAAAAGCAGTAGGAGATGCTGTTGCTATTAGTAGCTGATCTGTTTGAGGCAGGATGGACCAAGTATGAAGAAGAGGTTAAAAATAAGTTAAACAACCTGCATGCTTGGCCACTCTGCTTTCTGTCCCTGTTATCTAACATGCTCACCTCAGAAGAAATCTCTGATTTAATTAGAAGTACCAATCTGGGATTCGTGCACTTACATAACAAATCACCTTGGGAAAGAATTTTAAAAGAGACCTTTTTACCAATAATACTTTCCCCAAATATTAATTATTCATGTTTATAATAATTACAGCATGGCACTGCGCAACTAGCCAGCTCTCAGTTTTGTCTATGATGAATTAAAATAGTTGCAGGCAATTTAAGGCCAGAACCTAAGTGATGCTGATCAAACTGGAGAAATATTATGTGTTTCCTCTAGCTTTCTTTATTCACTGCTATAATGGAATTTTTTTCTGTTCTCTGAAATATATTTTTGCCATAGTATTTTTACTATTTTTTTCTCACCAGACAATCTGATCTACTGTCTAGCCAGAAAGTTGAAACTACTTTAGCTTCTATTTTTAAGTCTCTGCATTTGAATGAGGTTTTGTTTGTTTGTTTGTTTGCTTGTTTGTTTTTAACTCACATCTGCCACTTTAAAAAAAAAAAAAAAAGTTGATGCGTTTAAGTGTCTAAATCATAGAATCATAGAATGATTTGGATTGGAAGGGACCTTAAAGATCTTCTAGCTCTAATACACAATGATTGTGCCTACATATAATCCAAGTGTAGAAGTTTCTTCTCTAGTCACTGAAGATAAACTTCTTGACTCATTTGCCAAGTACAGATAACAAGTGCCATCAGAAATGTCACAGGATATATGAGAGTACTGCACAAAGGTGACAGATGTGCCACAGGTTACAGAGGAGACTCATGACTTTTCAAACTCCAGCAGAACATCAGGCAGGATGCTCAAAGGGCGTTAGACAAACTCAGTAGAGTTTGGAGCTCCTTGTGTAGACTTCTGTTTGAGGGTGACTTGAAGACCTCAGAGCAGTGAGTAATCTGTCAGCTCCCTCAGTTAGGTTTCCATTACAGAATCACAGAATCATAGAATATGCAAAGTTGGAAGGAACTCGCAAGGATCATTGAGTTCAACTCCTCACCCCGCACAGGACCATCCCAAAGAGTCACACAACGCAGCTGGAGAGTATCATCCAAATGATGATACTCTCTTCCTGAGCTTTGTCAGGCTTGGTGATGTGACTACTTCCCTGGGGAGCCTGATTCAGCACCCAACCACCCTCTGGGTAAAGAACCTTTTTCTAATATCCAACATAAACATGCCCTGACACAACTTCAGGCCATTCCCTCGGGTCCTGTCACTGGTCACCACAGAGAAGAGATCAGTGCCTGCCCCTCCTCCTCCTCTCACGAGGAAGTTGTAGACTGCAATGAAGTTTGAGTGTAACAAAGTTTAAACACCTAGTTCCCATGTTGTTACCTACATTTAGGTACCTAAATTTTAATGTGACCTGCTGCTGAGTCTCACCATGGATGTGCTGATAAGAACATAAAGATCTTGGGATTTGCAGATACATAAATAAAATGTGCTGGTCATCATGTAACATTGATGTTTTAGGGACCAGCAATTTCTGGAATAAAACACTACCTGGAATAGGTTGATGGATAAGTTCCCTCTCCAGCAAAGTATTTCCCATTAAGTAAGCAACAAGTTTTGTCTTTATTCAATGAAACATTGTAAATTATTCTGGGAATTTGGTATGTGCTTAATAGGTCTTCTGATTCGGGACCAAAGCTCCATTTATATATATGCATCCTACATTAAATCCCATGCTTGTGCACAAGGCTTTGCAACCCCTGCCTACAGTGCATTAACCTGAGCGGAAATGTGAAAAAAATTAAAGTCAAATAAGTGGATTTCTGAACACAATCATGAGATAACTAAGAAATCACATCATCAGCNAAAAAAAAAAAAAAAAAGCAAAGGCCATGGTTCACTTCATTTCAGTGGATTTATCTCAGATCCTGGCAGGTTAGCTTGACGTGTTTTTAGAGAACAGGTAGGACATTTGGGATTAAAGTTACTTCTTGTAACTGTGTCATTAGCATTGTAGCAGCATGCAGGCGCTGATCATGTTCTCTCTGTCTCGCTTCCACACCTCTAATCTCAGAGCTGACCCAATTTATATCACTAGCTTTCCATGGGCCTGTGCATATTGAAATCCAGGAAAGCGGAAAGGGATGAGACTCCCTGAAAATAAACTCAGTTGGCAAAAAGATTAATCCATTTCTAAATGCATTTTTGCCTGCTCCTGAGTGTGCAGAGTTTCATCTACTTAAGGATCATAGGCCTAAATCCAGATACTGACACTGCTTGGGAAGGTTCAAGAAAGAAAAAGATGAATTGGTATTTCAAATGGATCTGTCACCAGCACAAATGATTTGGGAATCTTCTGAGAGAGAGGGAAGTAGGAAGACAGAATAATGAAGTTGGAGCCAACACCTCATAGCAGTCATTGGCAGTAGTTGGTATAAGAAACTATTCTTTTCCATTCCAAGTATCACTCATCATCGGTAACTCTGGAAAACCTGATGTCCTCTTAAAAGCATTCCCGAAGTAGGTACAATCAGTCATCAGTGGCAGAGGTTTATGTAATCTCACATTTACAGTGAGGAAAACAATTTATGGAGGAGCAAAACATGAGACACAGCATCCCTCAGGCCTTTGTCAAAGGATTTCCAGAAAACAACTTAGCTGACACAGAAATTAACCACTTCATAAGTGTACTCGTACCCCTCTGAGCATGAAGAGTTTTACCCATTTGATGATCCCAAGTCTAACTCCAGATTCTTCTAAGCTTGAAAATACAGAACACCATTTATTCCTAACAAGAGCATTTTCTGCACATTAAAGGCTTCTGCTGAAGCATCAAATACACAGGACTAGGTTTAAAAACAGTGCTTTGAGAATTACATTCACTCATAATACTGGAAATATCAAGACATGCAAGATGTCTTATGCCAGACATGGGTGGATGAGATGTGTGGATGCCAGATGCGTGTATGAGACCTCTTTGCACATGGAGACCTCAATAAGTGGGGAACCATGACTGGGCAGGCAGAGCATCCGTGGAGTTCATCTGGGCTTCCGGGGTTTCAGCTCACTCACACCTCTGACTCTGCTTCCCTCCTCTGACTGAAGGCAAGTCCCAAACATTTATAGCTCTAAACAGTAGTTTGGGCACCGTAATGTCATCCCCAGGAGCACACCTGGCTGTAGAACTTGAACACTTGCTTGATAAGCCAAGGCGCATCTTCCAAGCTTGTGGATGAGAGCAGGGAAATGTCCTTTCCTGGGGCCCCGGGAGTCAGGCAGTATCTGTGCCTGGAGCAAACACACTGTGCTTATTTGCTGATTTCTTACAGTGACAGGGCAGGTCATTGCACCAAAAATGCTGGGATTATTCTCATTTATTACCTAAAAATATCTAGCAATAAAATCTTCTTAAAGGCATGATAGTCAAAAGCAGATGAATGATTTTTCCAACAGATGATTCAGATAGACCCCCAACATAGGTACTTAGAACACTTTCCAGCACTTCTAAATCAGATCAAAACCATATTAAAATTAATATAGGGTTAGAGAAAATCGGGTAAGACCACAACTCTTATCAAAACGAACTATCCTGAGACTGTGGGAGGAATGGTCATGCCCTTGTCAGCCAGAAAAATGTAATGACTGTATTGCTGTCAAATCTTTCTCTACATGAAAAGTGTCAAGTTTATTTTTGTATCTGTTACTATTGCATGTCTGGTGTGTCATATTAAATATGTGCAAAATTCCCTCTTAGGAGAAACTGTGATTAGAAAGAGGAAGAATAAAGTAAGATGAGCTTAAATGTGACAAAATAAACAAGCAAAAAGAAGAAATGGAGTAGGAGACCAGGTAACAATCTCATTCAGATACTTTGTCATGTGTCCATAGCCAAAGGTTTTTTCAGATACTTCCTTCATATATAAATGTTAATATTCAATAAATATAAATATTATATGGTCTCTGAGGGGTAATAGAAGAGACATTCAGGACAGTACCATGATCAGTTCAGAAATCTATTCTACATTTAAGTGGATTTAAGGTTGAAAGCACTTGTCAATAATTCAAGGGTAAAATACATTAAGGGACTACTGTCCAAAGCTCAGGCAATATAAACTGGGAAACTGAGAATCAAGGAACTGATTATAAAACATCCGGCCATGCAATCATCAGGATTTTGTGGTTTCTTGATAGTATTATGACAGAGCAGAGTTAAGGCTAGCTGACACTCTCTGTTGTGCCTGCTTTGTCTACATGTATCTTGATCATTTTCAATGTAAAATAACATATATTTAGATGTAGTTATTTGCTGACCCTGGTGCCTCTACTAAGAGGCAATCAGCCAGCCCCTCCAGAAAAGCAGCACAGTGACTGTCAGAACACAAATAAGGTTATTCCCCTATCCATGCAAACATAAACAACATACTTCAGTGAATTAGAGCAAGAAAGATTAAATTAAAAGACAACTCCTGGTCCCTGACAGCTGTGTCTCCTTTCCTGCACACAGTCGAGAACAGGATATCTTGTGCATTTGAAAGTAGCCTAGAAGAAAGTGATCTGTGTGTAAAACCAAGGAAAACAGGCTGAAAGGGATCTCAGGAGTCCTTCTTAACATATTGCTACATCCTAACCCCATGTAATGATGCTTTCACTAAGTCTGTGTCAAGGATAGCAGCAAAAAGGATTCAGTATTTAAAAGGAAATTACTGTTTCTGTTTGACCTTCTTGCTAATGCTTTGTCTTCTTAGCTATGACTAGACCTGTGAAGTAATAAGTGTTCATTTGGGAAAAAAAATACCCTTTAAATATAAAGAAGTGAAGTTCCCTAAGAAAAGTGCTGAAACTACAGATGACACAATCAAATGTAATAAAACCTGTGTTATGGGCATTAGTCACCCATTCTGCATGTGTCCAGGCTGTTCAAAATGACAGAGAATGCCTCTGGCACACTTTGGCATTAGAAAAGAATTGTGATTCCACTTTTGACTTGTTTTCTTAGTCAGATGGTCTATATACCCTCAAACAAATCTGAACAGCTGAAAAAAAAAAAGGGAGAAATAATAAACAGCTTTTTTCTCTGTCCACTACCACTAACTGTGCATCTCAAATCAAAGCTAATTAATTCTCACAATTCATGTTTTCTTCCTGGAGAATGTGCTGCCAGATCAGATCAAAACAAAGAAACAAAAAACCTCCACCTGAAATGCAGCCTCATTCAACCAACGCTGACACAGATTGTCCCTGCACAGTGCCACACAACAGCTGTGTGCCTTATGCAGAGCACACAGCTGATGGCAAAACAGAAACAGGAGGGACACAAATTGAAAACCATCCACTCTCTTTAGTCTATGGTTGTATGGTTATCAGGATAAAAGTATTCTGGATGCTCCTCTCCCTGCCATCTTCACCCAGGAATTTTTAATGATTGCTCCAAAGCAGGTTCTTACAATAATGGATGCCCTCGATGTCTTCCAACGTCTTGCTGCTTGCTGAAGAGCCAGTCCCTGATGCCTGCCAAGGACAGGTTCCCTCTTGGCAGTGGACAACTGACCTTACCAGTCCCCAAGCCACCCTAGCAGCCTGACAAAAAGTGTTTTCACTTTGTCCCTCTCTCTGCCCCAGGGTAGATGGTAGGAAGTTTCCAGTAGGCCAGCTTGGCTGTAGATAGGCTGCTCCTGTCATGTTTGTTACAATACTTTGAGAACACTTTTATTGCTAGATTTTCTACAAACAGACTAAATCAAACTTGTTCTATTAAAGCACTGGGCTAAGGCCTGGGCTGCAAAACTGGATGCTGAATCATAAAGAGGTCAAGCCACTAAATGGATTATGAATTTCTAGCTAATATATTGGCTTCATCTCTGGCCCTTGACAAGCCACAGTCATGGTAGGGAACAGATCCTTAGCCAGCATTTCCTTTATTTTGTAATTTATTTTGTAATTTAGCCAGCATTTCCTTTATTTTGTAACTCCTAATACAATGAGTTCAAAAAAGCACAAAGATAAATCTCAACAGTTCATGGTCCTCTGGGGACAGGAGAGCATTCTAGCTTCATTTGTGTCTTCTTCTGTCCTTGCTCTTCTGCTCAGGGAGTTTGTTGTGTGTTAATAGGAATGGAAATGGAGCAATTTTTTCCTCCTAGATCAGGCAATCTGAGTAATGCTTAACCTCTAATCTAAGTGCTGGGAAGGGATTCTTGATACTTCATTGTGCTTCTTAAACTAGTTCATTAGCCAGAGTTCTTTATTTTCTTATAGAACATCAGAAAACATATAGGGTTTTCCTAAGCCTTACCCACTGGGCTTTCCCATCCCAATGGCATTCAGCTCTGAGTCTCAGAAAATCGATAAACAGCAGAAACTACGTCCACTGCAAAACCTCTTGAACAAAAAGGAGAGTTGAACCACTTGTGTGAGTAAATAGGCTGGAATCAAAGGTGTAGTTGTAGCCCCTTCCATTACAACTGTGTAGCGGTATGTGCAAAGTTCTTGGCAGACTACCACAGCTGAGCACCTCCACAATCACTGCTGAGGCTTAATCCTGGCCTATCGATATATATGTTACTTGTATTGACAGTATAAACATAAAACCCTTCCACCTTAAGGCTGACCAACACTTTCTGTTACAAGCCCCATGTGCAAGCCTGTATAAATTTACATAAAGAGCATACGAAAAATGTTTGTATGGGATTTTCCATTTAATTCAGAACAAAAAAAATAAACTTATAAAAAATATCATGTCATTGGCAATAAAAAATCATGATGCAGGAAAACGTTTGAAAAGTGAGTGTATGGAACTAGATGTAAGTTACCTAAAGGACGAACTTGGATGGTTGGCTTTGAAAATCAGTTCATTCAATTCAAAGAATGGTATTGCTGCTTTAGAAAATATTCAGCAAAACATGCCTACCAATTTAACCTCCCAAAGGAGACAGATTGATTAACATTACAGGCAGGAAGTCAAGAGAGTGTAGTAAGGCTTTGCTTCTGAGCACCTATCACAGCTGCAGTCACAGTGCAGAGTAGCCTGAGGCTGCTCCTCCTCCCCAAAACAGAGGTTCAGGAACTAGGTAGGAATATCAGAGTTTGGGCTGAGTCTGACTGCTGCTCCTCAGGTACCCATGCCCGGAGTGGGGGTACCAGGAATGACAACGTGATTGAGAGACACAGCAGAACTTACTCCATGCTCACAGCAGTGACAATCTCCCCATTAAATCTGGTGATTAAAAATAGCATTTGTATTGATTGCAGGTAATGATCAAAGTTACACTTCAAAAATATTCCTTAGTTTGACTGTCTGGTGGTACAAACTTGACTGAGATGATAGGAGCTCTGTCAATCTATTAAGCTGTAAATCTAGCCTTTCCACTACCAGTAACCCAAATATTGAGTAAACAGAGAAACTCTATTAATGCAGAGTCACAACATTCAGAAATGCAGAGAAACACCTGAGTCCAATTGCAGCCAGTTTTTTCCTCTGTAACTTCTCTAACATGTTCTGTTCTTCAGTTCTACCGCACATCATTTTGAAAGTTTACCCTACGCCCTTAGCTTTTACCGCACTGTTTAATCCCACAGCCTCATCTCCAGGAACAAGGAAAAGTAGTTTAAAAGAGACCCCCATCTAATGTAACCATTAAGGGTATTAGTCATACATTGTTTAATGGGCAATGCATTTCACCAGTGCCACAGAGATGCTGCTAGAAACACAACAGGGTTGATGCTATAAGATGCTCTCATTTCCAAGAACAGCATTTGAGATAAGCTGTTCCAACAGCAGCCAGAAAATGTTTAGTAGCTGTGAATACTCTTTGTGCTTGTCTGAAGGTACGTTATAAGAGCTCACAAGACTGATTCAGTGAGTGATACCCTCAGGGATGATGCCTTCCAGAAGACATTCACTTCAGCTGTGATAATAAAGGACACAAATAAACCAGTGACTGCATAACCCTGAACCTGCACTAAAGACACAAAGCAACCAAGCAGAAAAGAATCCACTGCTGAAAATAAGACAAATATAAAACTGAGAAGTTCCAAATTGGGAATTTTCTCTGTAACTGCATGTCCTGATAATAGATCCAAAGTCCACAGGCCAGAAGCTGCACAGGTAAGGTTGAACCACCTGCAGCTCTGAGACGGGTTTGCCTGATCGGGTTTGATTGATTAACTGTGCCCCCTTTTCTGTATGTGATTAAGCTCTCAGAAATGGGATTTACATGGTCATGAGACCTCATGCACTGCAAGGCCCATGTCTGCCTCCCTTCCTTACTCTTTTCCATCCCTACTCTGGCAGTTACTCATTTAGTTTTCCCCATGCAGACTCCAGTTTCATGTCCACAGATACTCAGACAGAGTGCCAGTCTCTAGCAAACCCTGGACCTGGGGCCCACAGATGCATTTGTGGGGGACATGGGGACTTTTTCTGCACTGTGCCCAACTTTATGCCCTATTCTCTGTGGTCAGATAACACAAGCCTCCACTGTGAGTAAACAACTGGTTTGCATTTTTAACTCATTGCTAATATAGGAATCTACCACCTATATACCAGTGAAAGTTGTTTCTCAGATCTCTGAGCAGAATTAGTCCCAACATTTATCCCAGGTCACATAGCAGCCTTTTGTGGTGCTCTGTCATGTTTCATCAACCACATAACACAGGTTGTCTAACCATAATGGATAAAGCAGGCTGAAATGTAGCATATTAGTAGATCTGCTATGAGTCCAAAATTCATAGGTCTGTTCTGAGCAATGTGATGCTGCCTACAGTGCTCAAACCAGATCTGGCATCAAATGTCATCTAGATCCATAGCAACATTTTTTACCTGTGCTTTTCTATCCTAGTCCTCAGACAAAAAATAGTACCCAAAATCCTTCCCAAGTAATACACAAGGAGCAAAGAGATTTAGGAAGTGTTTGTTCAAGTTTGGGGAGGCCAGCATGGTACAACAGTAGCAGAGTTAATGCTCCTAGCACAGACTCCTTAAGGATCACCTGTACAAATAAGATGGTGAAGGATCTGGGCCTTTGGGACAGCTCCAGCATCACCAGCTCCAACAGAAAGATCCTACTCATCTCAATGGATTCTAAATTAAGCCCTCAGGCCCTGAAAGGCAGCTGCTCAGAGAATTATGCTAGATCATGGCTAGAGACCAGGCATTGCAGTCCCAGGGATTAATGAATATTTTATGATTCAGTTATTAAAAAACATGTGTATCGGACATCTATCTGGTGGGGCATCCATAACCCTGGCTGCTCCTGGGGAACTGAGGGAGGATATTAGCAGAAGAGCTATTTCAGGATTGCAGGAGTCTGCCTTCAATAAGCCAATACTTTTGTGCAGTGAGGGACTTTGCTGGATATTCTTGTAGCTGTAGGTGTGGGGCTGACTCACGCTCTGCTGCAGCAAATAGCCATAACAGATTATTCAGGGGCGAGCTGCCCTGTGCATATCTCCAGCCTCCTGGGGACAGATCAGGGCAGGGTCAGGGCAGACACCTGAGAACAACCACCTCCTCCCAGGCTTGTATGCACATGGGGTTGAGGCCTTCTGGGTGTGAAGCAAAAGGGAAAAGCTTCTGGAAAGAGAATGGCTGCAGGGAGCTGGGCACGGTGAGGGCAGGTTTCTACAGGCATCTCAGGGTACAGCTGTGATTTCAGCACTCAGTTCATCCAAACAGAAGCAAGCTGTTTCCAACACAACCTTAGAAGTATTACCATTAAAGAGCAGCTGGATAACAATCTACTTTGAAATTAGCATCAACAATAGCAGTTTCGTAGCATTTCTTCAAAACAATAGGTAAACAAACCAAATCACTGTTAATTATTTTTTAATGATTGTTGAAGCCTGCTGCGACATGGGATGCCAATCAGTTTGCTGCTTCTCAGACTCTTGACGAGAATAGCAATGCCTACTTGATTAATTCTAGTCCTGTGGTAGCTGATTCAAGGTGGATAGCAAAGAATATGTGTGATAAAGTCTGTATTGAAAAAAAAAAGAAAAAAAAAGCTTGTACAGTCTTTAATTACAACAGCTGATCAATTTTTACAGTTTTAGTCTTTGTGCCTCTTATATCAGTGTTTTCTAAGGCAATGAAAGGTTTCACATGTAGATGGATGCAGTCAAAGATAAGTGCTGAAAGTACACCAGAGCAGTAAAGTGCCTCTGATTTCTTTCCCCATCCGACTCACTGAAAATAGAAAGTTTTGGGATAAATCTCACAAGAACAACTAAAACTCCACCTTGAGTTGGTCTGTAGGAAAGCCCCATGTTCCTGAGGAAAGTGGTTTAGATTGAAATCCACTGATCTGCAATGTTCACTAAACCAAAAGTGCCAGTGCCAGTGACAAACAGACTTTGATATCTGGTAACATTTGTCTGACTTCTGACTTTCTCTTCTGCTCAGGAACTGTTACTGCAACCACTGATACTTTGGAAATTGTGACTAGAAGGAGTGGGTCAGACTGAGGGCAACATACCAACAGAAGCAGGCATTGTTTTCTTCTAGTGCTACGAGAGAGAGGAATCTGGCACAGTATCTTTATTATAAATAGTATTAATGCTATGCACTCTGGTTCAAATGCATCACTAGAGCACTGCAGTCATCCTTATAATGGTGTTGTATTGTCTGCCTGAAAGGCAAAGGGCAGAGAAAGCAAATGGGGTCAGATTCTACTCCCAAGTGCTCTACTTTGCAACCTGTTTTGGTTCATTACATTTATTCAGCCCCACTCCTCTGAGGACTATGTGCTTTTATCAACAAAAGAAAGTGTTCAGACAAGCCTTACAGTGCCATTGCAGCTGGTGGTCCTGTTCCCCTCTCATGTCACAAGGCAAAAAAACCTGAACAGAAGCCACAGCACTGAGCTCTCTCTATACACCGATGTGCATGTGCAAGGGAAAACAAAATATGCTTCCTGTGCACTTGTTGAACAAGCCAGTCCCACACCGCCACCAGCCTCCATGCTACCTTTAGACAAGGTTCCCCCCTGGATGTGGTGCCCAGCATGGCTACAGAATCCTGGGATGGTGGTCCTCTGCCACCCCAGCACAGAGGGAGCTGAGAGCCTCTCTAAAAGCCACTCAACACGTGGTAAGAGGCCTGTCCTACCTCAGCAAGGGCAGGCAAACCTAAGTCAGGATTCTGTTATCTCCAGATGAGGGAAAGCTCTGGGTGCCCAAGGGTTGGTTTCACACCCACTGAACCAAGCTGAGAAGTGATAACAGCCTGTGATTGCATGGTGCTGTGTCTCCGTAACTAAACCTCTGGATACAAATAGACTCAGTGTTCAACTTAATTAAACTGTGTTTTAAAGGTCAGACACTATAGTTGCTATGTGTAACTCCTGGATGTCAAAGCTCATCCTCTAGAAATCAATCCCTTAATGACCTCCCTCAGCACCGGTTACTGCCCTCACGCAAGTTCCCCGGCTGTTCCGGCTGGCTGAGATGAGACAGATAGCTCATCCATCTGGACACCATCTGCCTCTCAGGAGTACCGAGTCATGCTAGTGAGGGCTGAAGCGACCCGACCCCGTACAAGCTGTGATGTGAAGAGCACACACAGGGAAAGAAAATCCGTCTGCAATCCCTGCAAGGACACCACAGACTTTGTCCTAAATCTCTGCTGTAACAGGTGGTTACACTGACCCAGCACACCCACAGAGCCTTGCTCCCTGTTTTGCATTTTTTGCGTGGTTCACTGTGTGCATCTCTTCTGGATGACAGTCTGGTGTCTGCCTCACAGCTGACAGAAAGGAGATTTGTTTATTTGTCAGGTGAAAAAAGCAACAGTGATCCTCTTCTGAAGTCTATAAAGAGTTCAAGAGGTAGTGTGTGCTCTTAATTATAGCCTCCAAACTATACCTGAGAAGCAGAGAGCAACATTATACGTGTCCATATATGTATATATATACATATGCACATGCAGATACATATACATATACTTGTAAGTCACTCTTGAAGTGACTCCTAAAGTAACTCAAGGACCTTTCTGAAGACAAAAAAAAAACCAAAACAAACAAACAGAAAAACCCCCTCCAAGCAAACAAACAAAGCAAAACAAACAACAAAAACAAAGCCCCCAAAAAACGTGTAAGCTAACATGGCAACACTGTACATTTTATTCACTGTAGCCTGCATTTCACTGTGCATCTGATGTGCAAGAGCCATGTAGAAAGGATTTCCAGAAAAACATCTCTCAACTGGCATTTGGCATCTCAGTGCTGTGATGCCTCTCACCGTGTCACACACAGGTAGGAAACTTTGACCACCCTGCACAATACAAATCTCAACCTGACTCAGTGAGGTGAAGAGAGGGAAATCAGAAATGAACACATTTGGGAAGTCTGGATATTTTCAACTGGTTGTGTTAAGGAAAATGAAATGTTTTCAAAGGATATTTTTAAAGCTTGTTTTTGTTAAAGATAAAAACCTCTATGATCTTTTAAAGGGCAGTGTTGTGTGGTAGACATAACTGGTCAATAACTGCAATGGCAAAACAGAGTCCTTGTAAACGCTATGAATCATTTAAATCAACATTAAAAAATAGCATTATAGCAACACTTCCTACTTCTGGAAATATTAATGAGGAAGGAACTTAAAGTGCAGTTAACTATCTGCTGGATTGTAGCCAGGGACCTGGTTGTCCTGGAACAGGAATTGATGAACCTTTTGCCAGTATTTTCTGCAAGCTTTGCAATCCCTGCAAGAAGGGTCTGTGCCCCACAGTCAGTCCCCAACTTTGATGGACAACCTAAAGAGGATCTAACTCACCTAATTCAATCCATCTATAAGTCAAGGCTGCAGCCTAAGCTGGCTTTGTGAACTTCTTTGTAAGGCAGTGGAAAGAAACAGGCATTTGGGGAACACAGTTCATCTTACTTTAGGCACTCAGTTTAAGATAGTTTAAGATTACGCATCCTGGGGAGATGTTTATCTGCTTCTGATTGTAGGATCTAAATGCTCCTACTGACTTTAAGGGGAGAGATGAACTAGGTAAGATGAGAACCTTCCCTTCATAACCTTGCAAAATGGAAGGAATCACGAGAACCACAGGCACAAATGGACACAGCAGTAGTGCTCAGCTGGACAAGTCATACCTCAGTACCTTCTGCCTTGCTCTGGTTTCTCCTGCCAGCCCTGTGGTAAGCCCAAAAACTGAGTCACCAGTAGCGTTATTCCATGATGCCTACAGAGCCTTCTCTCCTATCTTCTTGGCTGACCTCTGAGCTTTGTATCAGGGCAATTGTTTTGACAGTCCCTCACTGAAATACAGTGACTTGCACAAGGAGCACTAAGAAGACAGTTGATTTACTGGTTCCCTTGCCTAAGTCAAAATTTAAGTTATTGTTTTCATGTTAGAAAAGTGTTGGTATCTTTTCCTTAGTGAACTGACTTCCTTAGAATTTGAATCTTACATGTGAAAAAATATTCAACGTCAAAAAAGTGAGTGCTGACTTCTCATCTTCAACTGCCTCTAAGTCATTTTCACTTATGGGTTCCCCATGAAAGTAAACAGTACAGCTTTTTTGTCTTCAGACTTCCCTAGACAACACCTGTCTTCATAACCTCTGAGATCACTACCTGGCCAAAACCATGATGGGATTCAAAAGCTGCTAGGGAGAACATGAGGGAAGCACGAATACACACACACGCATATGATTACATCATTAATAAAGCTTTGCTTGATTTATTGTAGGACAGGGTGAAAGTTAATTTCAGGAGATCTAAATGAAATTCTGTCTCAACAGAAAAAAATCTGAAATGTTGTTCTGTAAACATGCAATTCTTTTTTTTGTGAGACCTTTGCTTGATGGTCTTAAAAATGTAAATAATCTAACATGATTTTATGAGTTCAAATATACATTTTTCAGAATGAAAGGAAAGGGAAATATCTGAGCAGTTTTCTTCCAGTTCTAGCTTATATCCTAGTTTTTCATCTGAATTTCAGATTGAATGCACAAGCAAACCCACTCCAAGCAAAAACAATCATCTCTATAATTACACTGCAGCTGGTCTCACTCAAATGCTAACATGGCACAAGAGGGACACAGTAACATGTTTCACCTGGGACTTGATGTCCAGATTTACAGCAGAACAGACCTATGTTTATGACCAGAAACAGCCAGTCAGAAGAGAGATCCTGAACATGCCCCAAGGTGTCAAGTCTGTTTACAGTGTATTGTTTGCATATATACTCTATCTGATCTTGAAACTGAATGTATAGATCTGCCTCACCATTCTCATCCTTTGCCTGCCCAAACATATATTCTGAATCCCTGTCAATGTTTTCATTGTGCATATATTGCACAAGAATGGGCAAATTATTTGGTACAATTGTTGTTTTTACATACATTTTATAGCCAAATTGGAAAAATATTTTGTTCATTATAAAACTTTCCCCTCTCTGTGCTTAAATGGTGGGTGATTTTCATCATTCTGATGTATAACCGTCTTAATTACTTTGACAGGTCTCTTCTATCAACATATTACATTGTTGCACCATTTTTTCATTTGTTTTAAATTTATACTTCGCTGGGGTCCAGAAACATGATGCTTCTTCATGTTTGAGTGTGGACTGTTGAGCAGGGCAGAACAGAAGGAAGAGAACAACCCCAATTTTCTGCTCTATTTTAGAAAGCACTGGTGTCCTTTCAACCCCTCTTTCTGCTGATTGGTAAGAAACAATGATAAATTCTTTAAATAGATTTGAAAATTGATTGCACTGCATTAAATATATCCTTCCTACCCCACCTGCAGTTGTACCTGCAGCTAAATACTTGAACCATCTGGTCTGCATTGACTAAGAAAATGAAGACATGAAGAGACATGTTGACAAAACTAGCAGCTGCTCTTATTGGGGCCATTTCTTTGCAATTGTTGACTGTTATTGAAAGATGTGCAAAATCTGATGTTTTCACTAGAGCTAACACCATTCAGGAATATGTACCAGACACAATTCTAGCTATTATAATATTTTGCCATTTATTAGATGTAGGGTGTTGGGCACCTGGTCCAGAAGTCTGAAAGATGTGGATGTGAGCTGCTATACTGTAGTAACAGAGCTCTCAGCAAACCATTTAGACAGCAGATTTCCACTCTGTTACCTGGAATGTTAGTTATATGCAATTCACCTGGAAGTATTGACCTCAGAATATGGTATATGCAGGGAGGATGTCATAAACAACAACAAATAGAAACAAATAGCTACACGTTGTTCTGGTGTTTGAAGAATATGAACACTTTTTTCTGTAGGTCTGCTGTCTTACCTAGATCTGTTATCCATACCATTGAGTCAATCGAAGCTTCTGTTGAAGTCATGCACCAAAGTTAACCTTGGAGTCACATCACGCTGATCAGCTGGAGTGAAAAAAAATCTTCAACTGGTTCTGGGCAGAGAGAGGACTAGACTCCTAATGTTCACCAAAAGAAAAAAGAATATATGGAGATGTGCAGTGACCCTATCCACCTGCATAGAAAGGATACCATCTTATTGAAACAGATACTGCAAGTAAACATTTTACATCAGACTAAACAGGTCAGCTAAGGTTGAATTATTTTTTAGAGGTGAATAGTCCAAAAGTGCCATACATTAAGTTCCTGGCTTAGAGATCGTATACCTTTAGCAACAGGTTGCCACATAACCAGTTCAAACAGTGCTGTCAGGCTCATGGCCATCTTCAAAATAGTATCATTACTACAAATGTGCCATGGTTTCAGGATAAACTGAAACTTCTGAAGAATCAGGGTATTAAATATCCTGGGCCTTATGACTCTAAGGAGTGAAAGTACAGACAATAACAGAAAGGCTGAGGTGGGAAGGGATCTCTGGAGATGATCTGGTCCAAGTCTCCTGCTCAAGCAGCCATGTCCAAATTTGGATCATGTCCAAATGGCCTATGAGTTTCTCCAAGGATGGAGACTCTACAACCTCTCCATGCAAACTCTGCCAGTGCTTGGTCACCCTCACACTGAAAAAGTATTTCCTGATGTTCAGAGGAACCTCCTGTGTTTCAGTTTGTGACCATTGCCTCTGGTCCTGGCACAGGGTACCACTAAAAAGAGCCTGGCTCCATTCCCTTTTCACCTTCCCTTCAGGTATTTATATACATTGATGAGATCCCCTGAGCATTCCCTTCTCCAAACAGCACAGTCCAAGCTCTCTCAGTCCTTCCTTACAGCAGAGATGCTCCAGTCCCTTCATCACCTTAGTTGTCCTTTGCTGGACTCTCTCCAGTGTGTCCATGCCTCTCTTGTGCTGACAAAAGCCTTGGTAACAGCAGGGCAGCATCCCTCTGCGAGATGCAGAAACCTCAGCGTCTCCTTCAGCATCTTGGTGGCACTGGCTGTCTGACTACAACACTGGAAGGAATCCTAGATTTGCTTCCTCACTAGGAGAGGACTTCCTTCTTCAGCTCATTGCAGAATGGCTCCAGTCCAAAGTAAACATCTGCTGCACCTGAGTTCTGTTTTCAAGCTGTAGTCTGCTGCTGCTGCAGTGATAAAAACTGGTCTTTTTGTAACCAAACATTTGAATTATGCTATATACTCCAGAAGTAAGACACAAATCAGAAATTTATCTTCATTCATCCAGACTAGCATATTTTACAGCATGCAATAGCAAATATTTTCCATAGAATATTTTCCTGTAAACTTAAAAAATCCCAACTAACGAGGGGGAATTTAGTTATGAGCTGTAATGGGCTCCACTGCATTTCAGAAATAGCCCCCATGTGGGTTGTGCATATTAAATATAAGCATAATCTTGAAAAAAGGAGAGTATGTTCAGCATTCTGCAGTCCAGGGCTAGGGGACAGACAAGGGAATGGACAAGGACAAACTGACCTCAAGTGTAAATGAGTAGCTTGGGCATTTTAATAATGTAGATCATGCTGTCAATTTTCCCAAATTTAATGCAAGTCTCAAGATTTTATTTTATTCATAAAGACCCATCTGTTGAAAACAAGTTTACATTCTGAACTTTTTTTTCTTGTTATGGAAGTACAAGATCTTTTCTATTAAAAGTTTAGGATTTTTTTTTTAATAGAAGTGTACCTTAGAAAATGGACTTTAAAAAACAGAAGACAGAAGAAGAAAAAACCCTCAGTTTGTCACTGTCCTGATTTTGTGGCACTTAACTTAGACTACCCATCAGTTGCCTTAGGTCCAGCAACATTAATTTGTGGTTATTTGCAACACGTACTTGCATTCATGCATAGGAAAACCATTGCGCGGTCCATTCTCAGTTATCTAAACCCTGGATTTGGGAGGCTGAGGAAAATCAGTGCCTGGGCTGAGGAGTTACCAGTGCTTGCTACTTCCAGCCGCAGGGAGATTGGGAAGTACCTGCAGTGTTGCGTCCACGCAGCACTGCGACACGCGGGGACACTGAGCTGCGGCTGCTGCTCTGCACTGTGCTGATGTCACAGAGCTCCCTCCAGCCTCACTGACCGCGACTGGCGTTTGGTGCCTGCTCCCACCCGAGCCATCCCACTTTCTCGCAGGAGCAAGGCTTGACTGTAGTCCTGAACCCCAACAAACCAAAAAACCATTTCCACATTTGGCCAGCAGAGGGCAATATTACGTTACCTAAAACTCGCAGATATCGGGCTAACTCCGCACAGACGAGGGAGGAGGGAATAGAGAGTCATAGAACCACAGAATCCTAGAATGGTTTGGGTTGGAAGGGACCTCTAAAGGCCATCTAGTCCAACCCCCTGCAATGATCAGGGATGTCTTCAACTCTGTCAGGTCGCTGAGAGTCCCGTCCAACCTGACCTTGGATATTTCCAGGGATGGAGCATATCCAGCCTCTCTGGGCAACCTGTTCTAGTGTTTCACCACCCTAATTATAAATATTTTCTTCCTTCTGTCTAGCAAAAGTCTACCCTCTTTCAGTTTAAAACCTTTAGGTCTCGTCCTTTCGCAACAGGCCCTGCTAAAACGTCTGTCCCCATTTTTCTTATAAGCTCCCTTTAGGTACTGAAAGACTCCTATGAGGTCTCCCCAGAGCCTTCTCTTCCTCCAGGCTGAACAAACCCAACTCTCTCAGCCTGTCTTCACAGCATTTTATACCAATATAACATAGCTTTCCTACTCCTTTTTTATACCTCCATTGTATTTTGCTGCTTTATACGTTCAGAAGTGGGTGCCACCAGGTCCCCTACTCACCATAGGACCCCTCAGCCTCCCAACCCCAAGCCTGCTGAAGCTGCCACCTGAGTATCTGAAGCTCAGTAACTTATCCTCAGAGAATAGGGATTAATGCAAAGCATATGTGCAAATACACTTGAAGAAAGGCAGAAACAAGCAAATAGCTTTATTTTAGGTTTTTGAAAGTTCAGAAAAGGGAGAACAGTGGTCTGTGTAGAGTAGTTCAGCTCTCGTGCTCCTGAACTCATGCTGCTCTGCACCAGCAGTGCAGACCTACATGTGTGTGAGAGGCAGTGGCCACACTCCTGCAGCCACCACAGCATCCTCCCACCATTCCCCATCTCTCTTTTCCATCTCTTCGGCTTTCTGCCCTCCATTTCCAACCAGTTTGTCCTGCTGATCTTCCTGTCACAGGCTTATGTTTACCCTGGGTGCCTCTATGTTCCCCTCCGCATCCAGTTTGAGCACTTTCAGCAGTGTCACTTTCTGCTTCACTACTTTCCTTGTGAACTTTAAGCCTGTGGACATCGGGGGACTCTATTGCACTGTGCTTCTTCCTGACCCTTCTGCTTCCCTGCTTCAAAGTTTTGGGGGAAATATCTCTCTCATAGACCCTGAGGAACAGGCTCTAAGCCATAAAGCCACCATGGGGGTATCCTCTTAAAGGTTTTTCTCAAACTCTCTGGGTAGTATCAATGTACAATTTTGTGAGAACTTTTGGCAGCTCAGAAAATCTCCATTCACTGAACTAGAAAAATGAGTAAAGTAATTTCTATTCAAGTTCTCAGTGCTTTTCAGGTGCAACGAGGGCCAAGGGGAGGTTCCCACTGTGAAGCCAGGGGAGGTTCCCACTGTGAAGCCAGCGGTCAGGAAGGCAGACAAATGGCATAGAGGAGAACCCAAGTGTTCCTGTGGAAGCACCTCACATTCAAATTTTTGCCAAATCTGGGGGACGTTTCCTGGCAGACTGTGCCAGGGTTTCGGTCTAACATTCACCCACTACAGATGATCTTTATCAAGATTACCCCAGGGAAGTGCAGATAGACAGCATCCTCCAAACAATGTACTGGTTTCCGTCTCTCTAATATTTTTTCATATCAAAAAGTCAAATCCTGCACAATTTGACATTTCCTACAGAAATGTTGCTTGCTGACTAACTAACTATAAGCAAAATACCATGGCTAGAGTCTTCTAAAAATTGTTTCATATGACCTTCAGTTGTCCTTAGTAACAAGAAAGGAAGTAGCCTAGCCCTGCAGAAACACTGTACACAATTAACAGCCATGGCTGGAGTGATTAGCACCCTGTGTGCCTCAAAGAGCTGACAAGAGTTTTACAGACACTAAATAATGAAGTACATCAGCTCTACTGTCTAACACAACCGAGGAAAAAGAAGGCTCAGATGACACACCACAGAAATCCAGCTCTGAAGAATACAGCAACTGCACATTGGTTCAAGACAAAGAGAAAAAAATGGTATCACTCCTTAAAAATTAAAAGAGATTTCAGTTAGTCCAAACACATGTAGTTTGACCTAGATTCTCCTGTGAATAGCTCCTTGGTCTTTTAACAATTGTAAAAGCAAGAACTTATTCACTTTCATCCCATCGGACTGACCAAAGGAGTCATTGTGATCCGGTGGCTTACACGGAGGAGAGCTGCCTATTGTGTCACCAGCTGCCACGGCATCTCAGCGAACACATGGAGTCTAACTAGGATTGGCTTTGCTAATCCAAGTGCTCTCTTGAGGTCACAGCACGGGCAATAAGGCTGCTGCCCAGAACTTAGGACAGCATTGGTATCAGCAAACATTTCCTTGAGCACAGTACTTATGGAACAAGGCTACAGAATTTAAACTGTCAGCAAAGTCAGGTCACACCATAATCAGTTATCCTGTTGTCCCTCCAGTATTCATGGGAATGCCTTTATAGGTAACAACGATGTTGCTGTATTTATGCACTTGCACCTGCACAAAAAAAGGACTGAAGCAATGAGGGCTAGTTATGAACCACACTAATAGAAATCATGGCATATCCCTGGCAAGGTTTGCACTACCAGAAAACTCAAAGTAATCTCAACAAATCCTAGTTCTACCACCTACACATAAGGAGAGGATGAGAGCGCTCAATAGGAACTCGTCAGCATTCTCATGACAGCACATCTGGAGCAGACAGTGCAAGAGGAGAGATCTCCTGGAAATTGTGCTGTCAGCAGCAGCACTCCTGTGTCCTGTGCAGGAGATAGCTATGGAAGGTTGAACAGTCTGCTGGTCATTCTGGCAGATCAGCCCACACATTTTATGCATGTTTCATCATTTTCCATGTACCAAGAGCTGCAGTTGCCTGGATTTGTGCTGTTGTTACACAGCCATATAAGAAGGTTCAGTCACTTGGTGAGAAGAAAAACATGATCTCTAGGCAGAGCTAGTAAGCTATTCTCTGATTTATTTTATACTTCCTCTTTTTCTAGAGGCAGGAGGCATAGTACAACTGCAGTGTCTTTCGTTCTGTCAGTCCTCTCACTTCTAGTGATGTCTGAACTTCTTGATCAATTGATCAAAAGTCCTCGTAGACTGGGAGAAGTAAAAGCCTCAAAGATTTTATGTTGCTGCAGTTTGTGCAAGAACTGCAGGGGCTAGAGGAAAAAGACCCCAAACAATCCTCCCACAGAGGAAAGGCAGCACCCAGCAGCTCCTGCCCAGTCAGAGGCGCTGCCCTCACTTGGCAAGCATGGACTCAGTGCAGCAACAGCATGGGAGGTGGACAGTATTGGACTTGGAAGATTGGAAGACCCACATCACACCTCCACTAGAAAGCAGGCTTAGAGCTATTTATAAAACTTCATTATCCTTAGAAACACTGTTCTGTTTGTCTCTGACTGATAGAATTTACACATTTTTATTGGTTTCTTGCATTTTGCTTTCTTTATCCTGACATCCAGCACCAGAAATCTACTTTACTATGTTTTATCTCCTAGTGCAATAAACCTCTATTAAATTTACTGAAATCGTGAAAGTCAAGTTTGCCAGAAATATCTCAACTCCACCTTTTTTACTGCTTTGAGGCTGTTTTGTGGCTTTATATGCATGAGTAACTGGCCAGCCATATTAACACAGCCTTGTGTGATTCAGTGGTGCACTGAGTATTTTTGGGGCTTTGAAAGACAAAGCTAACAATTTGTATACATTGCAAATTACTCCTTACCACTGCTGATTGCTCTTCTTCTGGTTGGAGACAGCTACGTTTTCTTATGCATAAATTTCAAAGCAGAAAATCATTAGTTTTTCTGAAGTAGTTCAATGATTTTGAGTCACCCAAAACAAACAACATAAAATCCAGCAGCCTGATCACAGGTCATTGGAGTGTATAGGGACTCGTTTGCAGTTTGTTCACATGAAACGTGTGGCAACAGGGAGCTCATGACACTCCCTCCTCTGTACATCATGATTGCTCCTTAAGACTCCGCAGTGTCCACCTGAGGGACCTGGTAAAGATTAAATGATAATTTCTTTGCACCTGAAAGGGGTAAGATATTGTTAGAACCTCCATATGGGGCGTAGCTGAAAACAAATTGGTTAACTGATAGCGGACAGACTACTATACTATAAAACATTCAGGAGAGGAAAAAAAACATATACAAGTGAAAAACACCATTAACATTCAAGTCGTTTTCTGCAAAACTGAGATAATAATGCAACTTAAGCAATTACAGGATGAAATCTTCAAATCCAATTGGCCAAAACAAAAAAAAACAAAACAAAAAAAAAAAAAAAAAGTTAAATCCTTTGTTTTTTCCTTGGCTTTTTTAACATTTTTTGCATACAATTGCTGGTTTACCATGGCATGATAGCCATGACAGCTAATAATTATTTCACAGATTGAAAAATATGAGGCTTCCTGGCGTAGTGGTTTGTGGGAGCCAGGAAAGTGCTAAGTCTGATCACACAGAACCATTGACCAATGTCTGCGGTCAGATCACTTGACCTTCTCTTTCTTCGGTCATCCTAGCTGGAAAGCGTGTTAAATGCATCGTCCCTGGAAAACGACAGCGTGCGTTCATGCATTAATGTGTGTTTTACCATGTATAGGATGTTGCACTTCTCCTTCCCCTTCAGCTTGTAGTTTCTGGTTTCCTAAAGTGTTATGCAGAATCCTGTGCAAGTGATATTTTACATTTCCTAAACCTTTTATATCCTTGAAGTTTAAGAAATTAGGTAGTATTAGCTTTCCTCTCTTGGATTTCTAAAGACATTACAGGCTTGTTTTTTATCTAAATCATTTTATGGCCCATTAATTGACTAGATAATGTTTCTCAGCAAAGTCTGAAGGATCATATAGCATTTTCAGCATGACACAGTGTATTTTCAGCCAGGGATGACATTTTCTTTACGGTTTTAACACCAGCAAGTGAGCCAGCCTTTAATATCCACTATTCTTCATACATGTGCTGAAATTTAATCAGAAGAAATAGGACTTTGGTTAAAATGGCATGTCATCTAACACCATGGTTAAAAATTCTGAGAGGCCAAGGGAGACATGAAGTACTGTTTTTAATAAAACAGAATAAAATCCCCCACAGGCCTAGCCACTAGTTCCCATAAAATTCAGAGAAAGTTTTAATATACTAAGTAGTAAAATATGTGTTTTCAAAGAAAAATCTAGTTATATTACACATTTCAACTCAAAGTCAGTTTTGTAAGCCAGTTGAATCTCTGCTAAAGACCTTTGTTAATCATCCAGCTGAAAGCATTGCTCAAGGAATTACAGTCATAGAAAGTCAAACAGATAAGTCAAATTTCTTACAATTATTGGTAGTATTCTAAACACTAGTATTCAAAAAGGGCAGTATTCAAAAAGGGCAGTATTCAAAAAGTCAGCCTAAGCTGAGTGTAATCTACTGAGCCATTAGGTTGCACCACATACCAGGAAAGGGGAATGTGCATCCTCCTTGGGGTTCTGCCACTGCAAACTGGGACCCAGTCCTGTAAAGTCTTGGAAACCTAAGTGTATGTGCTAAGCTGCACACACTCTTTCCAGACAGACATGGACAGGAAGATAAAATCCTCTTGATTGATTAGCTGGATATTTTATATTTGGAGTCTGTAAGACTTCTTGGCTTTTGGAAAAATTGAAGGAAAACTAGGCTTAGGGGTTCAAAAAGGTCTGCAAATCTAGCATCAGACCTTTGGTTAATCATAGAATCATAGAAAGGTTTGGTTTGGAAGAGACCTTAAAGATCATCTAGTTCCAATCCCCAACCATGGGCAGGGACACTTTCCACTAGACAAGATTGCTCAAATAATTATCCATTCTAAAGTTAATGAGACTAATAACACTCCACAGTATTGCTTCTGTGGACAATCTTTGCACCTGAGTTGGCATAATTCGTGGTGGGTCTTTAATTTCTTAATTATTTAGTAGCTACTTATGTGGAGGATATTTTTAGTGAGGTTGAACAGGGGAGGGAGAAGAGAGCTTGTCATCCATACAAATATATATTTATATATATATTCATATAAATACCTATAACAAATAGTTAACAGCTACTTAAAATCTTTAGTGGCCACACTCAACAACTACAGTTTTAACTATGGCAGATAATAGTCCATTATATAATTTTAAGTCATGATAACTTCAGACTGTATGTTGTATTGGTGAATAACAAGTAACTGCACTTCATTTCTAGAATTAGTCCCTATTGTTGCAATTGAGGTGGAAGAGATCATACCTGTGTACTCACATGTTAAATACTCCTCTTTATGGTACAGTGCTCCAGGGGCTACTTTTGAATTCATAGTAAGTGTTTATTAAACAGATCACTTAGAGCTTGCTACTTCTATTTCAGTTCCTGCCTTATCACAAAGAAACAACAGAGCAAAACAGGGAAGAAGCATCATAAGCCACGTAAAGTTATTTTCTCACGCATGAGCTGCACGTGCTACATAGGGATTAGATTCTCTGTGAAATGAGAATAGTAGATCAATAAGTTGTGCCAAGAGGTGTCAGATGTGCCAAAAAAAAAAAACAACCATAGACTTATGATCTTGTAGAAAGAATTAGGGCATTCAGAAGAAATAATCAACTTTTAAAGTCATCTCTGATCTTCAAATTACTGCAGACCCTGAAATTATCTTTAGAAGGGTGTATCCTACACATCTGTCCTTGATGAGCAAAAGGACAAAAAAGGACGCAAAAGGACAAAAAAGGACACAAAAGGAGAACCTCAAAGGAGCCTTTGCCCCACATGGTCACAAATCCCTAATACAGTAAAAATACCCGGAAGACTTGTGTGAATAAGGGCCTTGTGTATTTCTTTTTACTCTGAAAGTATTACTTACCTCCCAAGGGATAGGAAAATCTCATATTTTTGAAATACTAGATAAACAACTGCATGCTCAAGTTGGAAGCTGTGCAGTCCATCCTCAAACAGTGAGCCCACCAAAAGAGCTGTCTCCCCATCAGTTCTCGCTCCAGTCATAAAAGACATCAAGTAACAAGTTATAGAAGGGGTGGTTGTAGCCAACACTGCCTGAGCATGGCACGGGGCAGATTCTCTATGAATAAATGTTCCTGATTTCTTATGAATGAATGACACCTGGTTGCATGTAGGATTTAATGCCCAGGTGATAAGGAATTCAGCATCCAACAAAAAGTAAGCTTTTAGAAATGTGATTTCAGCAATGTAATCATTGAGAGAACTGGGAGACTGAATATGTCCTAGCTTTGTAAAGCTATAAAATGGTGCATTTTTAATGTTTTAAACAAAACTTCATGTGTAGTATGGCTTAATACAATATAAGAAGAAACAACAAAAGTATCATGCAGACTACACAAGGTGCTGTCTGTGTGAGTAAGCAGGACCTTCTGAACAAGGACAGTGTCCTAATGCCAAGCAAATAGATGCTTTCCAGAGGGAACATAAAAAGTCAAAGGAAAGAAAGACTAGTGGGAGGAGGAGGGTAAAAAAGAGCATTTGCAGACTCCTGCATCCATTTTACAAGCAGTACAAAATGTGATGCATCTTCCTTTACTCATATTGCATGACTTGGGGTAAAACTAAGATTCAAGTGGTAGAAGGAATCACAAAAGCAGCTAAAGCAGGGGTCACTAAACATCCAGAGACATATGGATGTGCATATTTTCAACTGTGTGCATATTTTTACTTCCTTCAGCTTTGGCTATTTGTTCTAATCCTCTTTTTTTCACTCTCTCATTTTCTTCCTCTCTGCTTTGCTCCCCTCAAGCCACTGCACCTAAGAATGTTTGCTGCCATCCCACAGCTAACTGTGCTGCCTCATGATTTCCTTTTTCTGCTTGTACACTTATCTCACCCATTTGCATTGAAAGGTCTCTGGGACAAGGGCCACTCAAGTATTGTCTTTTCCCAATACCTTTAGGCCAACTCTGGTTCCTGTACTGATTTATAAGGTGCTAATCTACTCAATATAAGAACCCATAGAGTATCTTAACCTACAGCACTTTTAAAGTAGATTATAGCCACACACTGCTGAGTTCGAGACCAAAATAACACCGTATACCTACTTCTTGTGACAGTCATGAGAACACTTGCAATGTATCTTTTAAATGCCAAAACAAAACAGGCTCTTTTCTCATAATTTATAATTATGATGGAATCCTTTTTTTTTTTTCAATGAACATAGAGGACCGAAGCCCTTGTAGGGAAATATTTCTACTGTGAAATGAAACTCCTCTCTGCTTCTGATCAGGCACATTAGCAAGGTGTCCGGGTGTACTTTTTTCAAAAATTAAATAGGTGGATGGCTTCTTGGCAGTGGAGTAAAGACTTGCAATTCTACATTAAACATTTTGGTGGGAAAGGCTGTGAAACAAGTCAGAATCAACTTACTGATTACTTGGAGGAAGCTTATGGCCTTCTGGTGAACACCCAGTGAAGTCCTGCTCTCAGTGGAAGCAGGAAGAAGATCCTACTGTAAGTAGGTAAAATTAAATTAGAGATGAGCAGTAGATAAATTAGATGAGAGAGATACAATCTGAGATAAACGATTAAAGAAGCAAACCCGTTCCATTAAGAATGTGAAACTAAAAATTATGGGCTCAAGTGCAGCTTCCTTTCTAAGGATAAATCTGTTCTTCAATCAGAATTGTGACTTCAGCAGCATGCATAGACCTATACCTTTAAACTAGCCAGTGCAGATGTTGATATCTGTGGAGTCAGCAGGAGCCACCGAACACCCAGGACAACACTGAGTTCACATTTATTGGTTACACCAGTGGTCTAAGCTAACACAACACTGAGTTCTCATTCATTGGTTACAGCACTTGTCTAAGCTAAGGCAGCTATCTATAGCTAAGACATTTGACAAACCAGGGTGTTGTCCTACAGACTCTTCAGGTTCTTACGCACTGGAACTTCTGCCCCTGCAGGCAGAGGATGACAGCAGAGAAGGAATGGATGGGGAGAGCTGTTGTGCAATTAATATGAAACTGTGATGCACTTATACTGCCTTTTTCTCTGGGGGCAAAAAGGTCTTGAGAAGTTTTTGGTTCTCAGTTTTTCACCCCTCTTACCTTCATACAATTTGCTTCTGGTGCTGCAGATTAGAGCCCACTACAGTGTGCTCATGCAACTCTGTGAGGCAATGCTGCGAACAAAATCACCACGAGGAAGAATTCCAAAATCACACAAGGAGGAAGTTTCCTGAACTGGCTTTGACAGCAGCTTTTCAAGAGAAAGCAAAGTACCTATACTATATGTGTAACTTCTCCTACCACACTTGTTGCACTCATATGAGTGGGATTTAAAATCAGCTTCTCTCTTATTGTGAGAGCCAGGGTAGGAAATCTTGATCCCTATGTTGGATCACTACTGTAGATGAACTTGAAGCTTCTGTAGTCTTATTCGTACTTACCTTAACCAAGTTTGCAAGCTGAGCCTTGCCTGTCTTATTTTCCTCAATCTGAGAACGGTAATTCAAACATTTGCCAGAGAACAGTGTATCAGGAAAAATCAATGAAGACCTCAGAAGTGCAGTACTCTACTCCAGAATTTTGCATATTTTGATTCATCAGAAACATTTTAAATAAACAAGACCTCTGTATGCACTCACTCCTCCTCTATATTTAAAATATGTTCTTGTTTTTATAATTGTATTTCTATATTATTGTTCGACCGTATCTTCCAGCTCCTAGAAGAAGCTAAATTGCATAAGTCCGTGTGACCAAAACTTTATCTCACCGATATTTATATAAGTATATTGGGTAAAGCTAGGCCGTACACAAGCTTTATGATGAAACCATTTGTGTTGTGTCCTTATTTAAATTTCCGTATTTACTTAACAAAAGGTTTCGCTGGGGCTTTTCAGTCCTTATTTACATAGATCCATCAAAGATGGCATAGTTAGACGCAGGATGTAGCTGAAAGTAGACAATAGCGCAGCAGGGTTAAGGTATTGCGCTGCAACTAAAGTGTTTTGTTAGGAAGATCTGATAAGTGCTTAGACTTTTTGCTAAAATAAAGACCCTAACAACAGTGGGAATTCAACAGGGTAATCACACAATGCAGACTGTTTAGCGCAATTAGAGGTGATTGTCAGTGTCTTAAAGCCCTTAAACAGAAACAACATATAAAAAGAACTGACCTCAACTGGATTTCAGCTTCGTTGCCAGTTTCAGTCTAATGCATTTTATAAACTGGTTAATGCACATATTGGTCCTATGATTGTAAAGCATAGGTACTGAGACTTCTGTGCCGTGGAGATACCAAAACGCTCCATGTGATATGCAGCCCTATCAGTAGGCAGTGTAAATAAAGAGTTCGTACTTGCCAAAGGATAAATCTCTCTTCTCTGATATCCATGAGGTGTTTATCAATGAATTGATCAGGAATGCCGAAGGGAAGGCAGGGAGACAGTGACAAATGATCCAAGAGCAGAATGGACTGCAAAGTGTATTTTTAATGCAAAACCAAAGTTTGCAAAGACTCATTTACAAACAACTGTGCATTTGTGCTTATAAATAACGCACAGATATTTAATCTACAGTGGATGCAATACTCTGCTTTAAATCTATGCAGACACACTGAAGTCACTGAAATAAGGCTGACTTTCCATTTCCTAATGATTTAGCTCATAGATCTGAGTGGAACTAGCTGATGCAATGAATCACCAAGGCAGCTACACACACTTCAGGAGCCTTGGCAGGATACATTTCTGTGATAGTGTCTTTAGGCCAAAATTTGCTAAGGCATGGCACCACTGACAATGCCAAATGTTGAGTAATAGTCTGAGCTTGGCAGAAGAGCTGTTTGAAATAAAGTCACACTTATCCAGAGAGAGAGTATGGCCAGAAAGACAAGGCATCTACCTGGAACAGTTTAAATTATGTTGATCCAGGTCAGAATTGCCACACTCTCAGCTGAGATGCAGGGCTAGAGTAGTTGTATGCTCCTGAGTTGTTGCAATGCAGAAGCTGGGTGAAAACCTTAATTTAGGAGGCAGTAACTTCTTAAAACATGCTGCCCAAGTCCCCTTTGAACCTCTAATGCTACAGAAGTTTTTATAAGCTTTTATATTTATATTATTTATAGTTATACAATGGTTGTGTGTATAAGATGTCTTGTGTTGGTCCAACTTAACCTGTTCTCAAAAGATTGGTATCACCATCGTTGTAGCAATATCTCTATAACTGGGGGTGTTGGAATGGCTTTGAAGAGATACAGCAAGGGATCAATCATACCATCATGACAGTCACCTCAACCAGTGCTTTTTGGTCTCTAAGAGGAGGAGGCAGTGCTGAAATCCACAGCTAGATACGCTGCTTTAGCAGCAGAATTTATGCCATATAATTTGTGTATTTCCACAAGTTCAAAGTAATGACCAAAGGGAACAATAATCCTCTGCTGGTTTGAATGCACAGTGAGGTGAGTATATACCAAGAACCTTCCTCTGAATAAAACGTACAGAAAATGAGGATTTGCTCACAGACTTTGCATCCAGCAAAGAAAGCTGCTGGATTAGCTTTCTTAATCAGAGCTGTAGGTTTAATCAGTAGTCATAGTAATCCAATCTACACAAGGCTGGGAATTGCCTCAGTTCAGCCACACAAGAGATAAGCTTTTTTTGTCTGACCCACTCACCTGGACTACCTCCACAGCCAGTGAAGACAGAATAGGCACCTTCATCGAAGGACACACACGATTAACTCATCCCAGGTACTTAGCTTTCAGTGATTAAAGTTCAGATGAATGTTTGCACAAAGTGTCTAGCACAGTCAGATTCGGTCAGACACTGAGGTCTGAATAGAGCCCATCTTCAGTGGAAAGATCTGCCCTTCAGGGCTCCTGAACATCCACCCACACAGATCCCTGATCCTGCAGCTATAGATACTGAAAAGTCTCTCCTCTGCTTTCAGATCCACTAGGACCAGAGTCTTTTTTTGCACTTACACACAAATGTCCCTGCACACATGTAACTCGTTAGCCAGTTGCTTGTTTCACTTTGTTCCTTACTAGTCATAAGCAATATGTCTGAAATCTCTGCTTATGTACATATTTTACCAATAACAGAACAGGTAATAAACATTTCACATAGTTTCTACATTAGGATAAATAATGTATCATTATTTTATTACTTAAGAGACAAAAAAAAAGTGAAATTAAAATAATCTTCCAAAGGCAAGCTCTCAAAAATAGAGAAACATCATAATTTTGTTTGCTTGGCTAGTAGCACAATTTTGAAGCTTTTTGCTACTCAAGCAACTTTTGTTTCCATTTTTAAAACATTAACTGGAGGCAGAGGCTTATGGCTACTTAGAATGTTAGTTAATTTAAAAAGCATTAAATTACCATCCTTCCCCTTGCCATGGGGAGCAAACAGCCAGAGTATAATGAGTTTTATTAACTCTCATAATGTCAGTGTTGACTGCATCCAAATATTGGATCCATTATTTGTCAGTCCCCAAAGAACCACGTAGAGAAGTAAATGGGTCAAGGATTAATTGATTGGTGCAAGGTTCTCTCCTTCCGGTCACAGTTTTGCTACTGTGTCATTTATATGTGCAGGAGAGGAGAATCAAGGTATTTTGACTCTCCAGCACATCACTCTCCTTTTGCCTGGCTTCTTGAGTCAGTCACACTACTGCAACCTTTCAGCAGCTGCCAGATATCTTTACAAAAAGCACTGGTCTCAACTGGAAACTACTGAGGAATATTCTAACAAAACTTTTGGATTTTTTGTTTTGCTTTGTTTTTTAAACCTCATGGTAATTTGTGGATTTGTAGTCCTTACCTGAGAATGTACCCCCGCAGTCAGTGTAATAAACTTTGTGCTTGCTTCTTCTCAAGAGCCTCAGCAAAACTTCCACTTAATACAGGAAGCCAACCTCTGTTTAAAATAGGAGATGTTGCTGGATATTAACACTCAAAGCCATCTGCAACTTGGAAAGCTGTATGTGTTTTAGACCAAACAATCCTCCCAAGTAGCCTTGTTTTGTAAAGAAGGATAGAGAAGCATGTTAAAGGGTCTGAAGATAAATAATAAATGAGTGAGAGCTTAAGACCACAATTAGGCCAACATTAATAAGCATCAATTCCAAAGGATAAGGGAATTATCTTTAGAAGTAACCACCACACAATAAATGTCCTTCTACACCTTAATGGATAAACTCACTTGGTATTACGGTTGATTACAAAACAGGAAAAGGGTTATTCATAGCAAAAGCCCAAATAAAAGTCAAATGACTAACAACCTTTCTTAAAGCCAGGCAGTCAGGTTTTTGTTTCCCTTCTTCACTGTATGCGCTTCCAGTGCACCTAGAGAATGCTACAAACAATTACAAGACACATCTGCAAATGTTTTTTCTCACTTTCTTTTTTCCTTGCACTGCCTCAGCAACAGCCTTACAATCATTCCCACAAGGAAAAAAATACCTGTGTATTTGTCCATCCTCCTGTCACACAACTCTAACCTTCAGGAAGGGGTCTTTAAGGGATAACTAGCTTTGCCCTGCGTACTATTGGCACCCCATTCTCAATCCAAAGGGGAACTCCTTTCTGTGACAATTTAAAATTTGCTAATTAATAGGAACTATGCTAAATACTAAATGTTCCAGCTAGACTGGTAGATCTTCTCATGGCAGCTGAAGCAACCCATAGAACATAGCAAAGCAAAAATAGTTAAATTAGATCTTATTTGTTTGTTTATTGGCTTGTTTTCTTCCTCTCTCCTATTCTTACTGTTTATTTGATCAAACTGTACTGAATGGCAAAACATCCCTCTGATGCGTCTGGCTCCTGCTGAGCATATTAGCTTATCTGTCCCTTGATCCCATCTTTTAGAAAATTAAGTGCTGTGACAAATCACAGCATTTCAAACTATTTTAAGTTTCTCAGCTCTAAGTGTTATTCTATTGTTACTGTTACCTTTGTTAAAAATCTCAGTTCTTAGAGACTAGATAAGGACATGATATCAACATACAACAAATAATGACTTGTAAGAAACAGAAATTTAATACATGATTATAACAACAAAAATGCAAATCACATAATTAGTCAGAACTGACTTTATGCCTTGTCAATCCTATAGAAGTGGAAGTTTAACTTACCTCCAATGTGTTAGAGTACTTCAGCCAAGTGCAGGTTTTCATTATGATGACTCCAAAAAAGTCAATTCCATGGTCCTGCCATGACTGTGGTTTACCATAAGTTGATGGAGTTATCCTTCAAACTCACACTCCGGATCTAGGAGGTATCAACACAATTTTTTTACATGACGCATTGGAGTTGGGAAGAATAGCCCATAAGGTACAATATTGCATCATTTATATGGACATCTCACAGCCCAAGTACCTTGTTTTACTGACGGAAAATAGCAATGCTTAAGTAATGCAGATGTTCTTTTACCTATCAGATAGCCAGGAAGAGATTTGCTCTCTACTCGTGAAGGTGTCTTTGCCTAAAACATTTGGAATAAAGAGACTGAATAAGAGACTGTATAACTGTTCCCTTAAGGAAAAGTAGTGCTAGGAGTAATATATAAGTGTGATCAGATGCTTTAAGAAAATTATATTTTCGAACTATCAAGAATTTAAGAGATGAACATTTTTCTTATTAAAAAAAATTACTTCATAAAACTGCAAGCTCCATATCAGCCCTAGAGTAATACTAAGGGTAATGCTAATACTTATTCTAAAATCAACAGTAACAACTTTCCTGAAGTCAGTCAAGCAAACACTGTTACTGCAGTTATTATTTCTGTTGCTCGAAGCAATGGAGGAGATTGTGGAGGAGCTAACACACCTCTTTAAGTGAAAACAGTCTTGTCAAGGACCCGGCACAAAGCTGTTATGCTACTGGCACCTCCAGAGAAATACCAGGTGGTATCAGCTCAGGTAACCAACATATCTCAGCTGAGTGATTAAATGGATTATGGCCTCATTTCACAAACAAGAGGGATATTTACCCAACCCTCAGTGACTCAGAGAAATTTCAGTTTCCACTCTGTTAGAAGCCCAGTGATTCTAAAACACAAATTAATACTGGAGACCTATTTTTTTACATATTTAAGTGTAAAATTCTTCCCAAGATAATAAATAATTACAGGAAAAAGCATTAACCCCATGTTATAAGCACTGCATATTTCCGAAACAACAAAGCAAGTAGTAACTGGATATAATTTTGAGAGGCTAACTCTAAAACTACTTTGGCAGTGAATGATTAACCTGGCCTGATTTCCCTGCCCATTGTAGGGGGGTTGGAACAAGACGACCTTTAAAGGTCCCTTCTGACTCAAACCATTCTATGATCGTATGATTGTATGATTCTATTCAAAGCCTGCTTAATGTCAAATAGCTCTGCTTCTCACTGTTGTTCCAAGTTTCCCGTTCTCCTAGCTCACACCAGTGTGCCCTGTCTGCCTGAGACAGAAGACTGCAGCAATTATTGGTGATTACCATGATAAACTCAGCATTAATGATGTACGATGTGTCAGCACTTATGTTCATGTATCAGATACCTATAGATCCTGCACACTTCCAACAACAGCAATTATGTTCATGATTGATACATTTGCTTTCTATCCTTTTAGATCAATTCGAACTGCAAACACCTATTGGTCATCTTTACTATAAACCTTGGTAATGCAAATCTTGCTGGTGTTCTCTGAGCTTAGTATTTCCTCATGCCAGTTTTCTTTTCTCCAGGTCCTTGAGCAATGGTTTTGCATTAGGCCGTATATCCTTCATACCAGGAAGAATGAACATATGGGCAACACCCTACTACATGAACCTACTACTCTATCTGCAGGCTGAAATTCAAAACACCTCCACCCTGTCTCCAGTTTTTATACTACTGAAATTCTAAAAAAAATCAGTTGGAGTTTTCCTTCAAATGAGGGCACAAAAGGTGCATGCAAGGATTTGGCCCCACTTGAGAGATCCTTTGGGTGAAGATTGTGCACATTAGGGTTACTCACCATCATCATCATCATGTTCATGGCTAGGCTTCGCGAACGAAGATTTGGGAAGGGCTCTGTAGTGGTTTGAACCACGTTTGTTACAAGCGCGTTGGTGGCTAAAAAGGCCAATACGAGATAGGCACGTCCAGTTGCAAAAGGCACAGCAGAAAGACTCCTTAGGTGGTATATTCTGCAAGGCACAATTCTTTCTGCGTTGTCTTTTCTCCTCAAGGGTGATCCTGCGTGCGTTCTCAAAAGCATCAGCAGGGTTATAGATGGTGTGTCTCCAGACCTCCCGATTGGAGGCCAGAGTAGATCAATGTTGATCAATATGGCCAAGGCTGAGATGTTGTTTCAGGGAGTCCTTGTATCTTCTCTTCAGGGCTCCTCTCTTGCAGCAGCCGGTGGCAAGTTCACCATAGAGTAGGATCTTAGGGAGGCGGTGGTCCTTCATCGTTGAGATGTGCCCTGCCCAGCGCAGCTGTGTTCTCAGCAACATGGCCTCAATACTTGTGACTGCTGCTTGTTCAAGAACAAATGTATTGGTCACATAATCTGACCAGTGGATGTTTAGGATCGTACGGAGGCAGCGTTGATGGAAGCGTTCTAGGAGTCGCAGGTGGTGGTGGTAGATGACCCATGATTCGGAACCATATAAGAGAGTAGACAGAACTATGGCTCTGTAAACACTGATCTTGGTGCTTTTCTTCAAGTGTTTATTTTGCCAAACTCGTTTATGAAGCTTTCTGAAGGCACTGTATGCCTTTGCTAACCTATTGTCTATCTCTCCGTCAATCTTACCGTCCAAGGAGATGAGGTAATTAAGCTGCTGGACTGCGGCTACTCACTAACTGGTGAAATAATTCAGGGACTGCTAATGTCTTGCTAAGGTTTTCAGTTCTGGGTTACTGCTGTCTAGAATATGACTCATGGCGGCACCAGGTGCCAGCTGTTCAGTGACCCATAAAAGATGAGCCGGTAGTAGATGGAAAATCCTTGGGGGCCAGACATCCAAGCAGAAAAGATGAGTGGTGATGGTACCAAACCCATCAGAGTCCTGATGAGTGAATCTTTAGTATGAACACCCGAAGTGATTGCTTCAAGAGACTGGGAGGGCCTGGCACACCGCAAAAGAATTACACTAATTGCAATTACTACTTTTTGTTTCTCAGTGCTGGTGGAAACCTGTGCTGTTAATTAATCTGTCATTTACAGCTGTTGAAACAGTTACTTTGTTGCTGTGGGGACATAGGTGTGGGCACACTGCCCCTATGTGATGTGAAATTTGGTGAAGTCACACAAACCTTGGTATTACCTCCCTGTACCACATGCGGTTTGAAGTATATTATTCAGTTTCTTTTAAAATTCCATTGTTAAGTAGCAGGTTTTAAAAGCAGTAACAAGAGAAACCCTTCCCACAGGGTGTAATTACATGTATTGCTGTGGTGGGTTTTTTTGGGGTGGCAGCAGCAGAAGTTGCTCCCAAAACAACTTGATAAAGTCACAGTAGAAATGTTCCTTCAAGGACCATGTCAATAAAAAAGCTGAATACAAACTCACCTCATGAAATCCTTAAAATGCAGGAAATGTGAAGAAGCATTAGGAGTAGTAGTTTTTTTATATGTCTTCTTCTCATTTTTCACTAAACATTGAGAAATGACCACTCAGAGATATAATTTCTTTAACCTTCGACCTGAACCAGTACTTATATTCATGTACTAGTTCCCAAGAAAGACAAAAATGATCTTATATTCTTGTTCTTCCTTTATATGATGGCGACCTGAATTATGTCCAGATATTGCATTTGTTTGAACTTTGAGATATAAACATACAGGCTTTTTCTTCCTTATTTTCCCTACCTTTGAAAGGTATGAAGGATGCTTCATGAAAGAAGTAACACTTCACATGAAAGAGATATTGATGTATTTCCTATATTTTCACTAAAATGTTAGCTAGTAGACTTGGTATTTATTATGGACTTTTTCCAAAATATTGACCAGCAGAGCTGATGCCATTTTCTACAGACTTTCTCGAAAGAGTTAGTCAGCAGTGTATGTAAAGATGACTCCATTTTTAATCATATTTTCTAGTATGTATCACTGTTGCTCTCTGGTTCATACTGTGGTATTCCTAGGCAAATAGGATTTGAAATGCATATGACTGTACATGTCTAGAACAGAAGGACATCTTTAAAGGGAGCAAGCATGCTCTTTACAGATAGATAGTAAAGATAACTGGATTTTCCTTTTTGGTTTCAGTAACATTTTATTCTTAATTTCAGTGATTGTGCATTAACAGGCTCATTTCATTTTACAAGGAACAAGTATTAGAAAGGCATGTTTCAATAACATCCTGATAAAGTCCATCCAAAGAAATACTGTTTAGTTCAGGTTAAAAATCCGGATGTGGAAAACTGCACGCTGTTCACTGATATCTTGAAGTCATTGTTTGTTAGTGAACAATTGGACAAGGCACTATCAAACTTGGCTACACGACATATGACAGGTTTTGGCATGACTTTCCTTTCTTTTTAATGGACAAGCCTGTCTGTGCTCATGACTGTCAACTGCTCATCAAAACACAGAGCTTAAATCCAAAATTTGACATAAGCACTACAGCTCTAGCATTTTCCCCTTTCAGTTCCATCTGAAAACATAGACAAAGATTACCTGAACATTTTTCTTTAATACACAAAATACTCACTACAGGCTAAATTTATAAATCAGAATCATTCAAACATATGGATTTAATACCCTACTACAGAAAAAGGTACAGCCTAATTTTGTCTCTCTCCAAAGCTGAAAATAAAATAGACAAGAAAATTAGCATCTGAATCCCATATATCAGGCCCTAAGTATAGTTAAATATATATATATATATACATATATATCTATATACATGAACAGAATTTAATTTCTTAAACTGTTGTATTCCAAAATACATATTTAAAGATCATTACTTAATTACTGAGGCACACTTGGTCTATACATATTTTCTAGCTCACTATTTTTCTATGTCATAAATATTTTACTACATTGTTTGGGGTTTATTTTACTAGGCACTTGCAAAATCAAAATCCCCTCAGGTAAGAACATAGGATGAGAATGTCAGCTCATGAAAATTTAAATGCTTCACTTACTCCTTTACTACACTCATTTCTTCAATGTCAGTTTCTTTAAATACTTATCTGAATTTTCCCCAAATTATTATTTTATTTATTTTTATAATAAAAGCCTTAAAATGTATTTTAGTCTTGAAAGGAGAATTAAACTAACCATAAATTACTGAAATAAAATATTTTTTTCTGAAATTTCTAGTGAAATAACATGTAGATTGACAGTGGATGTTAGTGAGCTGCTGCTTCATCTCACTGTGGCTAGCTGTCATCAAATATTAGATCCATCAATGGCTATAAATGTGTTATTTTTAGGCCTCTAGTGGTTATTTCTTGTATGGTCTTTACCAAAAATACTTGCCTGAATTATTGTTAATACGACAGAATATAAGCAGAAAGGCTATAAGACCTGTTTCTTAATGAAACTAAGTTTTTTTGTGGTGCTTAGATTACTTTCAGCAAAGCAATTGAGTAAAGACAGTTTGAGATTTGGCCTTCTATAGTAAGCACTCAATAGGCTACAAAATAATGCTTTTACATTAATCAATTTTGCCTTAACAAATATATACCTTCTGTAAAAATAGGTTTATAAGCCATGTTGCTTTATTCCATATCCAGCAACCTTGGGATAACAGTCCCAGGCAGTATGAGATTGTGCTGTAGGCCTTGATATTGCAAAAAACCTCAGCTTCTACAAGCAAACATAGATTTCTTGGCAATTAGACTAGCTGGACTAAATTCCTCTCTGACATGATTTATAAATTCATCCAATTTAATTTGCTGATAGGAAGCTGAGCACTGTACCCGGGTCATTTGGTCTGATTTATATCAGAAAAGTGTGCAAAAGAAAATGGAGCTTCTCTATCTTGCTCTTGTCCTCTCCTAGATTCCTGTTACTATATAACAGGCATCCTTTTCCTTTAATTACCTTCTTCACGGCTTGAGAGCTTTGATGACTTGATTAAGCCTTGCAGTGCAGTTCCAGTCCCTACCCATCTGATTAATTAGCCCAAACCTTATTAACTTACTAATTCCAATCAATAATGCACTGATGCTGAACTGTGCAAGGGCAAACTAAGGATAGCAATTTTATTAGAAGACACAGAGCCACATATGGTATGTTCTTTTACTTCTTCATAGCTGCAAAATTAAAACTACACATCAAGAACATATTTGCTCAGGGATGAATTTGTCACCACCTGTCTTACCTGAACTACATCTGCGATAAAACTTATAGTGACAGAGGTGGCACCCCTGTGCTGGACAGTCTTTTTCCAAATATTTAGCTGTTGCTAGTGCAAAATGGCATCCAGCATTTTGGGGTTGAATTCTCCTGCACAAAATTCTAATGGCACTTGGAAGGCATGGCAGACCCCTACCCTCTCCTGTACACCCTCCCTAAACCTGTCCAGAAGCAGGGAGAGCCACCTGGTGCATTTTACTTCATTTTAAGAATGCCAGTGGATATGTTTAAATGCTGAAGGATTATTTCAGCAACTACCAGCACAGCCGAAACAGCACCCAGATGAGTCAATGCAAGTTTAATTGTGGGTAGCTAAAACAGAGATGATAGTTGATGGCATTCTGTGGCTCTCAGCTACTCTGCCCCAAACGCTGTCATGGCACTGGTGCTGGAGACCTAATATATTAGTAGAGAATTCAGCATGGCTGGGGCAGCCGTGAACTGTCAGGCAACTCCAGTTCTCAAGCTGCTGCTTTCCCACCCAGTGATTGACCATTGCCACCATTTCACATATTTTCATTACAAGTAGATGCTAGATCCAACTTTCACAGTCAGTAGCGGTTGTGTCTTTTTTATTATTATTATTTTCCTGCAGCAGGGATAGCACATTAAAGTAGCTCTACCTGTTGTTATGAAAAATACTGCTCTTGTATAAGCTCATTTGAGTTGGACTAGCTTTCTTCAACTACTAGAAGGGGAAAAATCATAGAATCATAGAATAGCCTGAGTTGGAAGGGACCCCCAAGGATCACCAAATCCAGCTCCTCGCTCTCTACACAGGACAAACCCAAAAATCACACATTGGTTTTAAAAGTGAAGCAGTACAAGAAAAAGTACAAAAAAGTATGACAGAAAGACTTCTCAATCATTCTTTCACCTGTAGTAGACAGTCCTGGCAATAGCAAAGATAGTAAAAGGTACAGCTCACAGTACACTTCTTAGCAATGCACACTGGTTTGCATCAATGGAATACAGGATAAGAGTCAGTACCTAAGGTTGATGCTTGATGCTAACTATTCACCATTTATTCTCCAAATAGAAACATCTTCTAGACCAAACATATATGAATAACAAGCCTTTAAAGCACTGTGCTAAGACTGTCTGTAGGAGGAGACCTGCACAGGTAGGATGTGTGGGAGGACACAAGGGCTCCTCATTAAATGCCATTGTTATTCTTATTTTCACTGGGTTTTCATTTTCTGATCACATAAGCAGCTTTTTTGTTCTCATTAACAACGGCCTTTGTAAACAATCTATAGTGCCGAGTACCTCCATTATGCTTTCCACAGGCCACTGACAACAAACCACAATTCTCTAAACAATACATTTTCTGGGAGATAGTGGGTATCAAGGACTCTTAATAGTGCTATGGCGAGAGGATCAATTGTTCAGCTCTATAGTGCAGCAGTGTCTCCTGAGCCCCTCAGTGCCTGCCTTTGTGTACAATATCACTGATGGGGAGTGACATTTCTTTCTCAGGGAACCTTCCATTAGACAGGCTGCTTTCAGGCAAATCCAGTGGTGGAGTGTTTGAAAAACAAAGCATGGGTAGAAATGGGCTTTTATCACATTTGGCCATGTGATTGATAAGGAAACAAGACACTTTTCCTGCTGCTCAATAAGAAACTCTACGAATGCATTTTAATTCCTGAAGTGTTACTATTTCTCTGAAGTTTTAAATATAAATACCTGGTACCTCACAATTAGGGCACATTTCCCTAAAACAAAATTTAAGAAAAATTCAAAGAATTCCTTTGTGTCTGCGTTTGCTAGAAGGTTTATATTAGCAACTAGTATTTGGGTACAATGGCTTCAAGCTACCTCCTACAGTTTCCTAAAGGTATGAAATCACATTTTTCATATGTTTGCACCAAGTTAGGCCAGGGTAGTAATTATGCAAGGGTTATATTGAAACAAAGCTGTACATGAAGTTTCTACCCCATGAAAGCCATATTTACGCTGCAAGCAGATCTGGTTTTGAACAATTCCTTCTATCATACTCATGTAAAATCCTTCTGCACATGTGCTTGTGAGTTTTGAGTCCAGCATCACGCTAGGAGTGCCAAGTAAATCATGAAGATTTCATCTTTACTGATTATGGCCTTTCCTGAAGAAGTAGAATGTGATGGTTTTTTCTTGAATTAACAGCCCTCCAAAGCCATACCACAAATCCTCGATTCCTAGCTTCTCCTGGGATAGTAGGAGAAATCAAGCTGTAGCTGAGATCAACAATTGATATGCAAGATATGAGACTGCTCATTTGTTAGAATTCGGAGTCACACTGCCCCGAAGGAACTTATGAGGAGCCTAACATCCTAGCCTTGATGGCTAAACACCAGGGGTCAGGAAGAGTCATCTGCATGAGAAAGACCATACAGCCTTGCTGTGCCTCAGCTTCCTGTCTACAAGACAAAATGGAGCAGTGTGCTGATAAATCCTAACAAAGGACGATGAACTCCAAGAAGGAGGTGACCAACATAACCTGGCTTCACTAGGCGGTGGTTCTGCACAGCTAGAGAAGGTGTGAGGAAGTTATATTGTGGCAGAATTGAGATGCAAGTGGAATTCCACATTAGCCCAAATTATGAACGCTCCATCATGCTAAGGTGCTCATGAACACATGAGCCCAATCAGGAAGATTTTAAGCCAGTTTGCTACTGGCAACCAAGCTTTGCAGGGGAGTCTCATGCACTGTCACTGCCAGCACAAGATCCCAAGGGTCTGCCAGGCTGGATGCACTACCCAACCTGGCTGGTCTCCCAGGGCTGGCACAGGACAGGGGAGGCATACTTCATTGGTCAAGATAAGCATTTAAGCTGCTTCCAATAATCATTTCATTCATTAAACCACGCTAAGCAGATTTGCTTGGTCTTCAAAATTAAGTCAAACGTGGAGAAAGGAAAGTGCACCTAAGCTGATTGTACAAAGTTAGGCACAAAGGTCCGCCTGCCAGGGACACACACAGAGGTGCGAGGCTGGCTGCAGCAGTGTATCCATGCTGAAACAGGTCACACAGGCTTAATGAACATCCAACATCCATTGTCCCCTGTCACCAAAGGGTGTTGAGAAGTGATGTGACTACAGGGATGTGATTGCAGGGCTCTTAGGACTCACAGCTTATAGAGAAGCGCACAGGTCTCCAGACACTTCTGGCTTGTGTTTCTACTGTGCTCAGGGCCAGTCAAAAAGTTCATGCAGCCAAGTCTTAACACCTATTGAGATTCCAATTCACCTCACCCAATTATTCCCACCACCCCATCTCCCTTCTGTTTTCTGAAACATGCTCTTCACTTGTCCTCTCCATTCCTCTCCTCTTACTGTCTTTTCTTTCCTTCCCACACTCCATTACCTTCTTGACTTTTACCTTGCTCTGATAAGAACCCTGAAAAGAAATTCCCGTTTTCACAGATATTCATGTAGCAACTGACACCTTCTACCTGTTCTTGTTTTCCACTACTTGTTCTTCTCCCATTCCCATTGCCCCTCACCCCACTCATAAACATGCAAGCCAGATAACCATCACAGGACACAGACAGCAATCCTGATGGCAGACAGCATTGAAAGAACAATCAGCTCCTGCTTCCAAGCCCTTACATACATTATCAGATGCTGTGAAGCTGAGCACAATTGGCTATAGCAAGATGAGAGGACAACACGGGTTTGGTCAGGCATGTAGAGACTGACATTCCTTCCCCAAAGTCACCCAGTGAGAGGCTGTTTCACCATGTTCTCCTTCCCTTCTATGCAGACACAAATTCTTAGGGATGCTGGTTCTGTCCAGCTACTGCCACCAGAGTGGTGGCCACCACTTCTGACATCGGGCTATATTGTGTCTTGAATGATCCATGCCCTCAGAGATCCACACCCCCAAGGACTATAGGGTGAGGCTCTTCCTAAACATTGTCTGGGCATATGCTCCTGACATCATGAATGGCATTGTTTGATGTGGCATGCATTTCCCTGCAATGCAACCAGACCTACCAGGTCTGGTAGAAAAGTCTTAGGTTTGGTCATGTGGAAGATGTCTATCTAGTGTACTGGGGGAAGGAACAGCTCAGGAGAAGGCTTCAAGGGCAACCTATTTTCTGCATGGTAAAAACCACAACAAGGGACTGACTCTGCTGGCCTAGCCCTTCCTCTAGGCATCCCTGGACTGCACAACAATCTAAGTAATACCCATTATAAGCAATTACTTAGAAGCTACTCAGTAAAATGGGGTATTACTATATTACATCTGTTCTCATGATACTCTTATCATAAACTATATATCCCATTCTAATCCATGTCACCCTGTTTCAATAGTAGCTGCTGAATATTCTTTCCTTGTGTTCCTTGGGACTGCAACAACAGGCTAGTCAAAAGCTGCCCGGACCTATAACACTAAAGCTCCTTCTCAAATTATACATTTTCATAACATATAGTTAGCCTGCCAAAGCACAACGGGAGTGAATCTACTCATCAAATATGGGAACTCCATATTTTGTTAAAATATTTGTCATTCTTCTGGTGTGCTGAGAAGGGGAGAAAAACCCACAAGTGGTTATATATAAAAAAAGGGGGGAAAAGTCTTCTATTTATTTTTTCCTATATTCTTTCCTTTAACTATATGGAATGTTATTCTAAAATACATATAAGGTATGAGATTAAAAAAAAATGCAGCAAGAAGGAAAGATCTGATGAGCTGGTATCACCCTAAAAACAAATGAAATATTTCAGGTTAGGATCCATCTCAGCATATATTTTAACGAATGGATTGCAGTGCAGAGAGGACAGTGAAATTCACGTGCTCCAAATATCCCTGAGCTTTCATTCTAGAACATTAATGGAAGATTCCTAGCCAGGTTGAGTTTACTAAAAAAAAAACAGCTCAAGGTCACACTTCTTAGGATATGTTCAATAGAATCACTGAAAAGGGCACATATGTTCCATGCAGATATATGTCAATCATATATGTTCTTACTTTTTGAAACCTGAAGTGTAATGGGACTATATTTATGTTAAAAGCATTTAAAAAAATCAAGAAATCAATTTCTGGTAAGAAGCCTTCATATGAGGAAGAGGGAATTTTTTTTCCATCTCCTTTTCTTTTATTTTATTTCATTTTACATATATCAAACTATTTATTAAAAGCTATCAGTGTACCTACTTACCAAAAGTAAATCCTGTGTACTGCAAAACATGAAGGGAAGTGTAATAGTTCATTTAATTTGAGGTTTCACTTCAGACTTTAGGCACATAATTTGTTATTCTGTCATTACAAGTTTAGGCTTTTAAATCAGGTAATTCAAAATGTTGTGTATTTTGCATAGTTCTGGTGAACTGTAAACCTGAAAATATATAACATTCTCATTGTAACTTATAAATTTTTACTGTCTTAACCTCTACGTGCCTTTCTAAATACACACATACGCACATTTACACACAAGAGAATTAACAAATTGGTCAGGACCAACTAATAGCAACTACTGATTATGCTGGATGCAGAGCTAAATCCTGCAATATTAGCACCTAGAGAAGCGTCTGAGCCCCTCTACCCCAGGCGATACTCCTTTCAGTGGCTGAAGTGAAGAAAACACTTGAAGAAAGTGGTTTTGCAATGTATTTTGTTCACCTATCTGCCTTTCCATCAGGCCCTCGAGAGTGAGGGCATACAAAGAGAGTAGCTGTTGAGTATTACTAGGGAAAAAAGAGGTATAACAGACAATAGTTAAATATTAGGGGTTGGTGGTAGTGGGTTTCTTTTTGGTTTTTTTGGGTTTTGTTTTTTAAGAACTGGCTAGTAAAGGAGCAAATTCTAAGTAGCATAATTGACACAGCAGACTGTAGGGTTTTAATCAAGCAATCCATACATCTTTCCTTCTAAAAATTGCAGTCTTTCTTAGATGTTTCCCATATATGTGCTAATTATAATGTTGAAAATTTAAGTAGGTACAATGTTCTGTCAATTTGTTCACTATTTAAAATAACAAAAGGGCTTCATCTCCAAGAAGAAAGTCTGCACAAAAGGAAATTCAGCAATGCAAGAGAAGGAAATTCCAAGTATACTTAAAAGCCTATAATAATAACTTCATTAAAGAGGGGGGAAAATGCAACTGAAAGCAATCTGCCTGCGATATTCTGAACAGCGGAATGGGGGTAGATGCCCTACACTGACCAATTCCATTGGAGGGAGAGATATAAACTAAGCAGATTATTAGAGGGGTTCCTGAATATCGTTACAGAGGCGCATATACAGTGTTCCAACAAAGGGCATCATCAGGCATGTAAATTCAAGCTCTACCCGTGGAAATCGAAAAGGAGCTGAACAAATGGAATTAGGAAGGCATTGGTAGCAGGACAAAGACAAGGACCTGCCAGAGACTAACACACCAAAATGTTCATGAGGGAAACTTTTATTGCATTAGATTGAGCCAGTGAAGAAATAGTAAACTGTGGTTACAAATCTGTTAATCTGCTGCTTAGGACACTGAGATTTAGAGCAGCTCATTTGCACTGGTGATGTCCCTTTATTGCTCTTCCCCCCACTCCACCCCCCCCAATACACTGCGAGGAGCAACATGTTGTAGAGCACATACAGCAAAGGCTGGAACCCTGCAGGCTGTGGAGGGTGCAGCTGACGCATGCTGCAGCTCCCTTCGAGGCCATGCACTGAGACTCTTTCCCTTAGAGAATAAGTCATAAGGAGGAGGACAAGCTGGATGTGGGAAATACATGTTTGTATCTTACTTCTGTATAGTAATTTTTTCTCGAGGTCAATTAACATGGATTTGGGCTCTACTTTTGGCAGCAGTAAAGTAATTTAACTGATCTGGGGTTCTTTTTTTCCCCCTTGGAAAATAAAAATTTGGATCCTTGTCTGTCTTTACACAAGCCCCTGAAGATCTGAGGACAAAAAGCGTGAGTTAGCATCACACTGGGACATTAAAATATACCTATACCTACTTTAGCTCTCCCAAGTTTCTAGCAGTGACCATGGGCCCTGCTCCCACTTTTAGTACCTTGAAAACACCGTCTTTCAATAAAGAAATCATTGAGTAACAAAAGGTCACCAAAATAGCTCCAACACCACCCTCTCTTGCAGACTTCCACCTTGTCCTGGTTGCTGTAACAGCGCCTTGGAGAAGGTGGCAGTCAAAAGTCAGCAAGAAAGAGGCTTGGAAGAGACCAGTCTGGACCAGAGCCTGCCTTACAGAGCTGGGAGCACGAAATGCCCCAAGAGCAGCTCAGCCGGGCCAGAAATTCCAGGATTGAGGTCATTGTACTGCAAAGGAGCCATTGTAGTGAAATCAATAGGGACGTTTTAAAATACACTTACATGACAATTCCAGTGTCAGAACAGAGCAAGTCAAAGAAGATTGTTCCTCACAACAGGTTAAACTCCTGAGGGTGGAGATAATCTCCCAGCAGGAAGGGAAGAAAGTGCTGTGCCCGCCAGGGCCAAGACGCTTTCACACTCACCATTGCCAGCTTTAGGCTACAGAGCCGGCCATTATCAGAGTCATTGTCATTATTATCCTAAAATCTGCTGCCTGACATTCAGGCATCTATCAGGAAAAGATCAAGACCCTATTAGCGCAGGGGATGAGCCCCCAGGAGGAGGGGAGGCAACTTGTTCGCAGAGAAATCAACACTCCTACTGGCTACATTCCTATCAGCCCTGTTAATTCTAAAGTGACATTCATTGGTAAATCTAATTTTACCATCCTTTCCCATCAATCAGTCGAACAAGTCTCCTATCAGGGTTGGTTTTTTTTATTGTCTCACACAATAATTTTGCCTCACAGACACATGATCTGCTGGCCCCGGAGGAAGCTGAGCATCAAGCCTCTGTTCGTATGTGAAAACGATGTGCTCAAAAAACACCACTGCCAGTGTGTCCCGACTGTATGTGTGATATCTGCCTTCCTGCTCTCAAGCTGCAGTTCAGGAAGTCACCATTTTCCTATTAAACATATTAATCGATTGTGAAAGAATGTCACTCCCTTTCCAAGTGATGCTTCCAAAGAACATGATGCTTAAATATTAGAAAAATCCTTTACCTGGAAGGGAAGCTTCCATTGCAAATGCACATTAGAGGTTTGAAAACAGCGGTCAGCAAAGCTCGTGTATTTTACTGATACAAAAAAACTGTTAGAAAAATCATGAACTTTCATTCGTCACCTCACCAAGTCAGGTCCCGCTGAGGTTCTAATTCCTAAAGTTGATTCAGAAATATTTTCCATGTTTTAGATGGCTGGTCACAAAAGATACTATCTGACAGGTTCTCATTTGTAATTCTAAGTTAATTCAATATTTTACCAGCAACTGCATAAAAGACAAAATGAAGTAACAATTAGACTATACTCACACTTCCCTCCCCCCATTCTTTTTTGGAAATTAAATATTTGATTGTTATAGAATCTTTAAAGATCTGGGTATATAAAAAAACCCAATTGACTTCTTGATATATTGCTAAGTGAATGGAAACAGGTGAAAGCTTGCAATAGTCCTGTAGCTGTTTAGGGGGAAAAAAAAGGAATCTCTAAGGCTGTTGGAGATTTATGTAAAATAATCCAAACTCATGAAACTGAGTGTGAAAAGCAGTCTTTAAGGTGATGAATAGTACTAAAAGACCTCTTTACCACTCTGAAGGTAGTTAACTGAGCTGACTGCCTCGAGCATTGACACCTTTAAATGACATGTTTATCAAGGCAAAGATGGGTTAAATTTGTAAAATATTTGTCCTTCTTCTCCTGCCATACATTAATGCACTAAACCGTGTAATTGTTTAATTTTCTTTTTTTCCGTACCCTGAAAGTGATTACGAAAAGAGAGCAGTGAAGAGCCTGACGTTCAAAGAAACAAAGGTTTAACTCTGTCTACTGGCAGGTGGGGAGGTGGGCAGATTGCCTCCCTCCCATTGGAATAGTTACAATAGCGCCTTAAAAGCCCTTTCTTACAGCCCCCCGGGGACTGCTGCGTATACAGAAACATATAACGCTCTTGAATCCCGCTGAGGCGCTGGCTGAGGAACGAATCCGCCCAAAAGCGAGAAGAGATGGGCAAGATGTTGGGCTATATAGAAGGGTTGAAGAGAGGCAGAGTTGTTGGTTCGGTCTGATCCATGGCCATGCTGAGACCACCACGGTGCTCGGGCTCTCATGGCCACCGCGTAACTCAATATGCTGCAGCTGAGGCACCTACGGCAGGTTAAACTTCTGACGAGTTTCTAACGACTGTAAAAACTCCCCTTTGGCCTTGGGTGTTATAACTATTTATAACCTTTAATTACTCTCTCATGTATAAATCTTTGATAATATGTCTTTGAAACCTTGACAAATACGGACCTACACAGCACAGGTCAATACCAATACAATAACGTAGTAGAGCAGCTTCTACAAAAGCAGATGCTAAAGTGTATTACCAGAAAAGTTGCTTCAAAGGACTTCCCCCTTCAGCTGGGCACCATCAGCTCTTTCTTATTACAGAAGGGTCCAGGGAATGTAAAAAACAAACATGCAAGGGATGCCAAATATCAACGTGACATAAAGTCTGGAAAGGGTATGAACCATTATCCCACCGGGGCCCAAGGGAACCACAGCTGTCAGCAGCAGTAGGACAAGAGTGACTGCCATCTGCCATTGCTGTGGAGTCTTCTGTTCATCCTCAGTTCAGGACTTGGAAATAAACTGATGGTACCTAGTGTGAATCTCACAGCATTTCTTGAAAAGTAGCTCTAGCAAATTCATTATATTTTGCAACATGAATGCCATCCAAAGTAGTCATGAAACTGAGAGTGGATAGTTATTAGTTTTGTATTGGATTTACTTGAATATTCAGTATTGCTTGACTTTTCAAAAGGACATTTTTAATAGATGTTATACACATACATGAGCATACGTACATGTACCCAAATGAATATACATAGGTGTGTATATGTACACACAAATAAAATGAAAAGTCTGTAATATTCTGTTAAGAAGGGTGAATACACTTGGTAAATACCTACACAGTGTAGAGGAGGGCGTTGTCAGCACAACCATACAGTTATATAAAACAGAACCTCATAATCCAGAATACTTCATTTTGATTTTAACCCATTTAGTATAACTATTGTTACCATGCAAATTTAATACTTTGTATCATAAGTATTATGGAAATAAGTGGGGGGGTTCCTATGACAATGATTAAAATCACAGAACTGTGATTTTAATCACTGTGGAGAACTATGCATATTGTATAAACACAATATGCATCATCTTTGACCATCATTATACATTATACAGAACTGCCATTTGTTCTAACCTAATGAAATTCTACTTCCGGGAGGATGAATCCCAAATACTTAGATTTGAATAAAAAGTAAAGATAAAATTAAAAGATTTTATAATAGTTTTTATTTCCTTATCACTGCTAGAAAAAGAATTGATATGTCTACCAGACAGATACAGTTAAAGAAAAGTGTCACAGACCAAAAGGTTGCACAGATTTTGTAGGAGGCTTTAAATGCTAGTAGCCACTTTAGTTTTCCTTCTCTTCTGAATTTCCTCAGAATTGAATGATTTTCTCTTATTCAGAACAACTGTCCTCCTTTAGCCCTCCCATAGAACCTTTTTTGTCATAACAACATCCCGACCAAAACAGCTCCGAGGAGACAAAATCAATCAAAGCCACAAAAGGAGAATGTTTTTGTCTTGCTAGGCCGTACTGCTCATGTCTTATAGTTACAAAACCATCAGCAACTAAACTGGGTTAGATAGACCATCTGAATAGATCTGGCCAGTTACTCTAACCAAAATCAACAGACCTTTTTAATTTGAATAATTTACAGTTTAAAAACCCCAACATACAGAAACAAACTATGTTAACACCATAGTAACAGTGTCACATGAGCATAGAAACAGAAAAGTAGCTCAAAAGCCCTCAATCCAGACACCTTCCCTATGAGGAGTTAACGTCAGAGTGGTTTTCTCCTTGCTTGCAAATCCGGCACCTGAACTCTTTCTTGGATGGAAAGAAACTCAAAAAACCCCAAACTACCTGATAGGCAAACTTCCAAAATATAAGGCTGAGGGCACCTTTGTGAAGAGGTCTGGGGGGACAAGTAAAGAACCAACCCAGATGCTTGAGCAAATAACCAAATGTCTCTTTTCCAGGAACTTTCCCTTTTGATGACACATTTTTTCATGCTGAATTTTGGTTTTTTGTGTATTAGATTAAGGATGAGTGGGATCCCTCTAGCTCTGAAACTAAGGGAAAAAAGTCTTAGAAGAAGAGGCATGGGTTAAATCGAAGCCTACTGTGATGAAGTAGAGTGATAAATCTGGTACTATCCATACAAGGTTTCATACCATCCTTGACCAGAGATTCAACAAAGTCCAGAGAGAGAGAAATACACTTTGACTAGTAAACTCCTGGATCAGCCTCCTTACACTGTGTGCAGCACAGACACCCAGCAGGGGAGTGTCTCGGCCCTGTTGGCTTCAGAGCCATAGTGTGAAGCCTTCTTTCACTGCCAGAGTGAGGAAGGAAGCTTTCAAGAAGGCAGCTCCAGACACACCAGAAAAGCAAGATCCTGCCCTCCAGGGCAGGACTGTCTCTCTTCCAGCACTGCACGTGGCTGATGGAGGGGAAAGGCCCCAGTTCATCCAGTGTCCTTCAGTGCTGCCATCTCCAGCATTTGCTGCTCCTGTCTTGCCCATCCCCAGTAACAGTCGGAGCAGGATACTGCCAGCCCACGTTCCCTCTCTGCTTACTGATGGGTACATCGGTGGGAAACAGCCATACCTCAGGCTCTGGGGGGAGGTTCAAGAAAAAAAGCAGATTCCCCTCTGGTTATTTCATTGAGGTTTTCACATTTCTGGAAGAAAAAAAAAATAATTGAAAAACAGATCCACTTTTCATTAAAAGAATCGTTTGAGTCTGTTGGTGAAACTGATACTACAGAAATAGACATTCCTGTGTGCTGCCTTGCTGCTCTATAATGGCTCTTGCATTAGGGACTGGGGGCAGGGGGGCTGCTGTTGTCCATTTACTTTAGTAAAGATTGCTATTGAATGAAACCTTTAATGGGGTGTTTATGCTCTCACTCAGCTAAGAGCTCGGAGCTTGGGGCAGAGTAGTCTTTCCCTCCACCTTGACAGCTATTATGGAATCAATACAGGTAATCCCTCAGCTGGCCGTCAGCACCCGCCGCTGTGAGGCTGCCGCTGCGGTGGGGTCACTTGTGGGAAAGCGAGACTTCTCCGGGGAGGACTTGTCACAGTGCTCCTCCTCCCCCCCCCCCCCCCCCCACCGCTGCACCCGGCCGGCATCCTCCAAACCACGTGAAGCTCTGCAGCTCCGGAGGGAATGCCACTGACTCCACTTAGATTAAGCTAGAGGATGGACTCTACCCTTTCTCTCTAGGGAGCAGGAGCCTCACCGCTTGATTTCACTTTAGGGATTATCTGTGACTTGCCCTTTTCGGCCAGTATAATCCAAGAAGTCATCCCTTTCTCCTTCCTTCATCCCCAGTGGATGTTCTCTGCTCCCGCATTTCTGTTAGGGACCAGTGTATCTCCTACCAGCTCTGCTTAAGTCCTTGCAGTCAAAGGAGAGACTGCATTTTCTCGCTGCTGCTCTGCAGACTGATAATACTGTAGTTTGCAGGACTGTGTGGCATTCTTACACTAAGGCATGCAACAGTGCTCTCTACACTACTAAACTGCTGGGCTAGCCAGAGGTTAGCCTTGTGACAAGGGATTAGTCCTGTGAATTTAAGTCTGGTTTGCCATTGCTGCAGTGGAGATAAGCTGGGGTCGCAGGACAGTCCCTACAACAAGAGCTGCTGCAGAGTGACTGCCGGGGATGGAGATGGAGTAGAGTCACTCGGGTCCTGCTGTAGGACAGGCAGAGGTGCTGTGATACTCTCATCTGGTGCTGCCCCGTACCCCAGTTTGTCAACACCCAACCCCAGGCAGCTTCGAGGGACTGGCTTTTCAGAAAAGGTATTCACTGGTGGAGATTAAGCCTCTTTAAAGTAGGAGTCAAACACAATAAGAACACAGACAGTTGCTGAAGATCTGGATGTGTTTTACATGAGGTCAAAAAAGAAGGAAAGAAAAGTGCAAGGACACTGCAAGGACAGTCTCATACCCCTTCCATGTGCCCAAGGCCTTGCACTACCTAAGGAGACAGAAGGGAGAAGGTGCAAGGGGATGTGTGCGAGGAGAGAAATGGAAAAGTGTCTGTCCGGGTGAAACAAACACCAGCACTTGCTGTGGGGGCATTTCGGAGACTGGGGACCCAAGCAATTTCTTTCTTAAGCCAGTCAGGGCTCCTCTGGTGAACGACCTCTCTTGTTTTAATGGACGGTTTTGTTTGTGGCATTATCTTCAATTCACTAAGCTCCTCGCTGCTTTTCACCTATCCTCAGTGGTTAACCACCTCCCTCTTCTCAAGAGTGCCCCAGAGTGACAGTGGGACAGAGGCTGGGGCAGCAGGGGGATGGGGACCAGGTGTTTGAAGAGCAGGGATATGCAAGAAATGCTGGAGGCAGCAGATGTCCGTGTCCAGGCCTTTTGTTCCCTCATACTCGCCACCCTGAGTTCTGGGACCACCTTTTTGTTTTTCTCTCCCCATTGTCATTCACACAGGAGGGGCTTCTCAGGAGTTAGCCTCACAGAGTCTCATCTCTCTCTCTCTCTGCACCCCACTGCCCCAAGAAACAGTTGATTGCCCTTATACTCTGGTTTCTATTTAGATCACTTTCTATTAACATTTAAAAAACCCTGACAGAGTTAATGCAGAACACTGAAAATCAGCCAGTGTCTTACAGGCCTGGTTAGTCACAATGACTTGACTTGCCACTCCCCTTAGCCGGACCATTTTTAATCCTCGTTAAGAGAAAGAACAGGCAGAACGCACACCTCCTTTGCTTTAGTGAGAATGTGACCCCAGACAGGGATGGCACCCTGCACAGTTTAAGGTAAATTGAGTGAAAAGCACCGGTGCCTATTGCACAGTGTATTATTTTAGCCACTGTCAAGGAAAATAACACTTCTGTCCTATATTTGAAAGTACCAAGAAATTAAAGAGGTGGATCTGGTGCAGCATGCAAAGCCACAGCCCAGTCCCCTGAGAACTCTGGGGATGTCCTGTTTTCTGCTGACTCAGCTCAGAAATGGCTGGCAGGAGCATGGAGTGCCATGGTGCCTCCTCAGGAGGGACCTGGCAGCTGGGGCTGCCCAGCAAAAGGATTGAGCCTTTACAGTTGGTCACAAACATTCTACCTTGAACTTGCAGTGCAACCTCCCTCCTGCACGTGGCCTTCTGCATCATGCAGTCATCCTGGGAACCTGCCAGACCAAAATCTGCAATGTGCACACATGCTCTCTCCCTCCCCCTTATCTGCGTGTAAAAACATCCGAAATCCCACTGCTGGCTGAGCTGGATGGAGCTGCGCATTCACCTTGCTGCTACCAGCATGGCTACAAAAGGTGCAAGTAGTAAATATGCAAATCCTCGGGGAGGAAAACCTCAGTGCTGGATGCACAGGCTACACGTACACTACAGGAGAACTCCCTAGTCTCTCCTAAACCCTGGCTGGCAAGGACAGCAATAGGTTTGCATTGACGATCACTGCATTTTCCTTGCACGGAACTAAAAATCTGCCGGCCCAGGCGGCTCAGCTTGCCTTCCCTCCTGCTCCCTGCTGCTTCATTTCTCTCAACCCTGCTGTGAAGTGTGCAGAGCCAAGTGCCATCCTCACTGTCGCCAGCCCCAGCACAGCTGGGACTCGCTATTCAAAAGACAGAGGGTGCCTCTATAGGGTAGTTAAATACTATAGGGTAGTTAAATGCCCTATTTAGTTCTCAATCTGGATCCATCATCTTGCTTGGGCAAAGTGGGAGTGAACTCAATCTAGAACTGAATGGCGCCAGCTTTCATGAACTATTGGGACACTTAAGGCCCAATCCATCAAGACACTGGGTGCCTTTGACTTCAAATGCAGTTAGCTGCTACCCAGAAGGACAAGGACTAGAATTCCCAGTAAGACAGTTTGACTCTGTAATGACTTACAAATGACAGAGAAAACACCCTTCATCCCTTTGCTAGTACCTCAAATACACAACTCCAGTGCATCTGGCAGAAAACAAGCCATAGCCCATCAGTGTACATTATAACCTCCAGTAATTTATTTTCATTCTTTAATTGTAGTAATATTAAAAATTAGCATCAAAATTTATATATACAGGTTTAATGTGCAAGACAACCAGTACAATCACACATACAAGTAAAACCCTTCACATACTCTTTTACAGGCAACACATGAAATACTGTAGAAAGGTGCAAATATTTTGGTAGAGATATCTGGGGTTTCTTCAAGAAGAAAACGTACACAAGTAAGAGCACTACAGATGCACCATTTAAGTAAACAACCTTCATTCAAAAGAAACAAGGAAGTTACTTGCATGGGAAGCTAACCATGCATTTCACAGTACTTTAAAGCCACTCCTAATCATAACATTTATGTCATTATTAGTGAGTTGATTTCACCAAATCCTGAGTTATTTAAGGTACTGAACCAGCAAAGCCTTCACACACATAATTCACATTTCTGTGGGCCAAGATTCTGTATGCTTGAGGAAAAAGACTTCCTAACAACAGACACCTGTAAGAAAGATTCAGTTCCCCTACCTGTTCTTCAGCATGGATTTGTAGACCTAAGTACTGTGATAATTTTCTGCTCAGGAGTGAATATTACCCATTTAGAGGTCAGGAGTTCAGCCCTCAATATGCACAAAATTCAGCCTTCTCTATTATACTGCCTAGTGCTGGGCCTCAATATTTTACTTATAAGTAAGTGGTTCAATAAATATTGTAAAAATATTTTTACTATGAAGACAATGAGGACAGAGCCTATCAAGTACAATAAAACTTACAAAAATTAGTGCAAATCAATATATTTATGGATAGAATATCTGAATGATATAAGTAAATGTACGGGTAACATTTTTTTCAAGTTCTATTCTGTATTTGGCACAAAATAAAAACTTTTCTTATACTTTATGTGCAAAATCCTTATTAATATGAGCTGATCTAGAACACTTAGAATATCATCATCCCAGTAACATCAAACTACTTGTGTTTGTCAACCAGCTCCAGCAAGGGCTTCCATTATCTCTCCTGAACGCAACACACAGACAACTCACAGGCTCTCACAGGGAGACACTCGCAAATGCACAGCCTCCTGCCAATTGTGAACAAAAACTTCTGCACTAATTACAGCACTCCCTATACTCAGTGGTCCTTCAGCACAGGCTTTTTGATAAGCCTCCTAGTTGATATTTCACATTGACATGGAATATCATTCTTAACAATTTTGAAAATACATAAACTTGAACAAATAACTCCTGACTTTGTTGTATGGTCAGTGAGAAATGGAGGATGACACCTTCTAGTCCTCCCATGGAGGCAAAGGCTTTCCTGTAGTCTGGGGGAGGAATTTCACAAGAGTTTTAGGCTCTTAGGAGTCTTGGCATCACATATTCTATAGTTTAAGATTTTGAGCAGAGGAAGGGAGTGCCACTACAGCAGTCATCCAGTGTAGAGCCAGGAAGAAGCAGAAGAGCCCACCCTTCATATCAGGACTCACCACAAAAACCCATCTGGCCTGGACCAGACAGGTTGAATGATATTCAGAAAGAAGAGTGACTGTGCCTGCAGGATCCTGGCCTGTGCTAAGACCACAATGAAATGCCTCAGTGAGGCCACCTGACTGCTTATGATCCAACTTGAGAGCTCACTGGTGTTTCTTCATGTTTGGTCTTCTAAATTCTGAGAAGGCAGAGCTTCACTGCCTCTGCTGGCTGGCATGTCAGGCCTGCACATCTCACCACACCCTGATTCTCTCTCTCTAGGCTAACCAGAATCCTCTGGAAGAGTTAATCTTCACAGTCCTGGAGCTCTCCATATCCCAGCAGCTGAATGAAGAAATTGAAATACCTCTATGTTGGTCCAGCAGTCAGTATCTCTGAGCCAGTTCACATTTAAATAGAACAACATTAGAAAACTTACAGCATAAGGGAAAATAGACCCCATACCTGTGGTCATTGGTCCAAACAAAACAGGTTAAATCAGCTTTGAGAAATGCACTTGATACAAACATCCCTCACACAAGTTTCAATATGGACTACACCAGGAAGTCCACAGCCATGGTGCATTACAGACGCAGAAACACTCCTCACAGTGATCTTTGTGCACAAAAGGTTTTGGGGAGTGTCATGGTTTGAGATAGCCCCAAAATCCAATCCCCTAGTCTAAGCCCCCTCCCACATCTCAACCTAATGTGAGATGGGTTTTTCCAGACAAAACACACCAGACTCCAAATGGGGAAAGGGAATATATTACAATGACTGTACAAATAAATACCATATCACATTATACACACGATCACAATATCTCAAACCATGACAGGAGGTAAAATGCCCTCCCGCCTGTTAAAATTAGGGTATGGGAGGAGAGGAAAGGACAGGTTGAGTAACTAATATTCCACTTCACCACAGTGTGGCATCAGGGTGTACCCAAAAAACTCCTGTCCCCTGGGCTCAGTCATATGCCTTGGGTCCAGAGACTGTACCTACCTCAAGAGTCACTGCACGGGTGAATGTCACCTCCCGTGGTGTGCACACAACCATGGACAAACAGATACACACACATTGATACGCACACAAGCTGGTCCAGGACAAACCCACAGGGTTCCCAACTAATGAACAGTGTGGATCTTCATGTGGAAGTTGTAATCCTCCTGCTCAGAGAAGTGCTGGCCGCACGCTGGGCACTGTGCAGCCCTTCTCCTGTGCAGCCCTTCTCCTTGCTGTGCGTGCGCCGCACGTGGCTGTCGTGGGCTGCATGTGAGGCAAAGGCTTTGCCGCAGTGCTTGCACTTGAAGGGCTTCTCCCCTGAGTGCTGGCGGATGTGAGTGCGCAGGATGCTGGATGCCGTGAATGCCTGAAGGGGCACAGATCAGAAAGGGGATGGAGTTGGAAGGAATTTGTTTTCACATATGTAATATCCACCTTCAGCTAACCCAGATCCTACCAGAAGCCACGTGACCTGAAAATTAAGTCTTGAAATAGCTCACATCCTCAGATAATTGGAAAAAAAAAATCAAAAAACCCACAGCAATGAGGAATCAGAAGCCAATAGCTATTGTTATATAGATGTGGCTGAGTCTAGGGAGATGGAGATAGATGAAGCTCAGAGAAAGATTTCTGACCAGAGACACCAGTAAATATCTTCCTTCGTGTCAGAGGTAAGAAGTCAATACTGTCCTAATTAGCTTTGCAGCTCCTTAGTGTTTGGGAAATATAATGCAAGCTTTTCTTTCAACTTCAATTTTCTAGGTTAAACCCTTTCACTGGCTTGAGATTCAGCTGATAGAATTCATCCATGCAGTCCATCATACATCTTTTGCAGGTTCATTTTCCCTGCTCCATCATTACTCTTCCTTCAGTCAGATCTTCCAGCCAGGTCCCCCACCACTACATACACATTTGAGTAGCAAAGTGTGCACTCTCCCACTCTGTCATAAAGACTCCTCCTCCATTTGGGGATAAAACCCTCTCCCCAAAATTTGATCAGGAATGTTGCAAAGTTGCCAGTGTTTTCCCCATTTTTTCTTTTCCCAGGACACTTTCACTATTTGCAGACCACACACATTTTGCAGCAAATGGCAATACACATAAGACCCTGGAGGTATTATATCAAAGGGGTCAAACAGTGATGTTGATGCAACACTGTTCCTTTAATCTCACAGCAAAGGAGTTGGGAATGCAAAGCCACCATTAGAGGTAGAAGGGGAAAAGGGGAATCATGATTGCATAGGACAAGCAGGTGAGGATTCTTTATAACAGCTCCTGGTTTTCCAGCCTCAGAAATGATGGCTATGTCCCAGGATAGGTGCATCCTGAACTAGCAGTTTAACCTGATTCAATCCACAGAAGTCAAATGAGAACTAACTGGAGGCTGGTCAAGGGTCGCTAGAGATCTCTTTACTACAGTAGAGCTCTTTACCTGTACAGCTCTGCCACCTCCTTCTGTGATCAGGAGATAAGGGATGACATCTCATCCTAGACTCTGCCTACAAGGGTTCAGGATCTTTGGGAGACAGAAAAATCTAATACCCAAAAGGAGCATTTTCTAAGGTTCGTTACTTCAGGACGCTTCAGCTTTGTGTTAGTCTAGCCAGTCATAAACAAAATGTCTCTCTCCCAAATCAGGAGGAGCTGACAACATGCTGATGGTGTTTCTGCATTGCATGGACACTCCATAGCACCTGGAGCCCTACCAATATTCATCCAGCAGCAGCCTGTACCATCCTCTGTCTGCTGGGAGAGCTGTCACTGCTTTCACAGGGAGAGTTCACCTGAATCATCCCTGCTGTGATGGGCAGTAGCAGCCGAGCACATTTTTGATCAGTGCTGTATGGCTCTGTTTGTCTTCTTTTCCAAATGAAACCTCCATGCCCAGCTGCACACCTACAGCCCTCTTATTTCAAGGTAAGCATGCACAAATCCCAGTTTACAGACCAAATCTCTTTATGGCAATCCACAAGCAGTGTCACTAGTATCAAAAGCTACCTATCTGATGAAAAAGTGGGATATTGGATCTAGATGCATGCCTTGGATGGTATTTGAAATGCTCTCAAGCTTTCCTAGACCTTATTTCTGCAGCAGATCACTGAGCTGGGATGAACCACAAATTCCATGTCAGATGCAGACCAGATCTTGTTTCTTCAGTCTTATCCATCCCTATCACTTTAACTCACTACTGCCCAGAATATACACACTTACCAGCTTAAATACAAAGCATTTTCCTGAAAGAAAACAGAAAAGAAACAAAGGATAACAGAGGACAGATGGAGGGATGGGACAGGATGCCTTACCTTGTTGCAGTAGACACATTTGTAGGGGCGCTCCCCAGAGTGAACCCTCATATGTTTGTTCAGGCTGGAGGACTGAGAAAAGCTCTTCCCACACACAGAGCACTGGGGGCAAAAATTAAAGTGAAGCATACAACAGCATAGTTAAAAAGACAAAGCATGCATGTGGATGATGTGTGCATGTATGCTTCCATATATTTATATATATACACGTTATGTATTTAAGTATATATAAACACAATAGTAATTATAAGCAGTAACAATCTAAAATAGCCAGAATTTTAGTATGGTTTTAAGAACAGATTTATTATTATATATATAAAAAATAATGCAAAATTTTAAAACTTTTCATTGTAATAGTTTCAATAACAGACAATATTGTCTTTCAGTAATAAAAATCTGAGTATTTCTATAAAATCATCACATTTTAAAAAAAAGTAAATCAAGCTCCACTTGCTATTTTTTTCCTAAAAGATAAATTTACTAAAAAAAAAAATCTTAAATTGACGTCTTACAATAATAACCATTGTTTCAGAAATGTGGAGTCAGTAATAGAACTAGAAAGGAAAAGGGGAAAGGAAAAGGGGAAAAGGGAAGGTTTGGGAAGGTTTGGGAAGGGAAGGTTTGGGAAGGGAAGGTTTGGGAAAGGAAAGGAGAAATTAAATGGTATTTAACACTTTATATTTAATAGAATATTTTTCATCTGTTACTAATTCCACATAGATATTCTGACACTGTAATAACGCCATTTTAGTTATAAAATACTTTCCTGAAAAAAAAATCACATTATTGTAAGATGATCTATAAAAAGGTATTTGGAGAATTTTAGGACTGATTTAACTGTGCCATCTCAAGCACTTAAATTTGCCCTTCCCAAACCTTTAGAAAAAGTCTGATTTTCCAGTCTCAGAGAAAGCCAGTGCTGAGCAAGGTGTTTGGTGGAGATGAGTAAAGTATTTTAAAGATTTGCTTTCATCAACTGAAAATCTGGTCCACATGGAGTGTAAAACCTTTGACTCCTGCTTGGATCAACAGAAACAAATACAGATTTGGTCCGCCAGTTCTCAGACTGGGGGGTGGGGTGGGAAACAGACATGAGACATCATCATTCCTGATCCTGGATAAGGGAAGCCCCACACTGTTTAAGAAAAGGAGCAACAGCCATATGAAAATATCCAAAAAGCCCAGGAGAAAATTCGTTTCATTTTAAACTCTTACTGACACTGTGGAGTTTGTTTTCCCCATATAAATCCATTACATGTCTCCAACTAAGCTTTGCTGCACAAGACAAGCTCTCCCTGCACAGGCAGAGCTTCCCACCAGGGAACTGCCACGGAAACTGGAGAAGGGGGAACATCATCAGCATCTTACCTGGGCCAAAAAAGACTTCTTAATCAGTTCCCCCAGAAAAGCCAGTGACTGAGGAGAGACCCGGGAGCAGGCTCACCTTGTGAGGTCTGTGCTTTTCGTGAACGTGTAGAATATGGATTCTCAGCCTGTCTCTTTTTTCGAAGGATCGGTCACAAAGGTGACAAGGAAATTTGCGGTCCCCCTGATCCACGCAGCGAGTGTACTTGAGGTGTTTGTCCCGATAGTACTTGTAGGCAAAAACCTTGCCGCAGCGCTCACACTTGAAGCTGTCCCCGGCTTCTGTACAGCAGAAACGATTACACCACACGTGCCATTACACCACGGCAAAAGGGACTCAGTTCAAATCTGCATCCTTGTCAGAGCTGGGACCCAACGGGGAATTTTAAGCCTCTGGGAGGGTGATAACGGTAAACGGATGCTGGCAATATCATCAACAAAATACACGTCAGGTCTCCTAAGCGTTCGCACAGCTCCTTTCCAACGGAGGGGAACAAACCAGAGCCCTTAGTCTGCTAAAATGACTGGCTTCAGCTACTGACTTCAGCAAAGACAGGATTTCATCCTTGTAACTCTATAAACAGTTAAGAGAACATGTGAAAACCCAGTGCAGAGTCCCACATAAAAGCGTCTCCCCTTATGGAACCATTGCCAGGTATTTATCAAGCACTGTCCGTAAATTTTACCTCCCATCCCCAAAAGAAAATAATTTTGCACACCTTTATCATCGTTTTCAATTACGTATCGAACAAAATAAGACGTTTATTTGGTTTTCTTTTGTATTTCAAACCGTTTGCAACCACTGAGTTTAGGAACAACCCTGGAAAAGATATTTCTGTATCCTTTTCTATCTTTAATAAAAGTAACTTCGGCTTAAACTTCAAGATGAAACGAACGATTTAGTTAGTCTGAATTAAACGCTTCCAGACAACAGGTACAAAAATTTCCATTCCAAATTTCCATGCCAATTTGCTTCTCTCCCCTTCTGCTGCACCTGGCCGATACATCCCTTCCCCGGTCCAAATCTTCCCGCATTGGCACAAATCTCCACAAGTTTCACTTTGAAGAACGTCATACTTTCAGCACATTACAAGCAGAAGTATCCCACCCCACTCTCTGGGAGTAAGTGCATTTGCCACTTCTTTTGCAAGCAATATCGACACTGTGGGATTTGAACGACTTCAGCCTGCCCCATTTACTGAGAACGTTACTTGCATGAAAAATATCACTTAGTCAGGTGTGCAATCCTAAGATGAAACAGGACCAAAAAAGGAATGACCCCGAAAAGCCCTTCTCCCCAAAACGGCACCTCTGAACAACGGCGCTGCGGGGCCGAGGCAAGCTCAGCCCAGGACGACCAGATGTTTTACAATCGTCAGACCAACACTTTTAACTCCCTGAGGAACCGCGAACTGAGACCAAGCTGTAGGGGCAGCAAGGGGCGCCTCTTGCTCCCCGAGGCCGGCAGACCTCGGTGTAAGCCACGGGCTCCCCGGCACCGAGGGGAAGATGCTGCTTTGGGGTGGTGGAAGTTGCAGGAAGGGGCGGCCGACGGTCGGCTCCCCGAGAGGGCGGGCAGATCCGGGGGACCGGGGCTGCGGGACCATCGCCATCTCGAGCACCCCCGCGGCAGGGCCGGTCACCCCCCCACCGGCTCACCGCAGGGTCTGGCAAATTTTTAAAATAATACACAGCTGGAAAAAGGTGATGTCTGTGTTTCTTTACCTCCCTTCGTGCCAATCTAATCCCTGCCAGGTACACGTCTATTGGGAAAAAGGGGCAGCAACCCCCCAGGGGTCGCTGGAAGGCTCACCTTCGGGGTGCTGCGGAGGCTTCCCTTCCGACATGGCCTTCAAGCTTATGGGGATGCCCAGGAACTGCACGTAGCAATCACCGTACCACACCAGCAGCTCCTGTTTAGGGAAGATTTCCCTGCAGGTCTCGTAGAAGATTTCTCCCTGACACTGGATAGCCGTCAGATTCTGCTCCTCGGGGAACCTGGCACAGTTCACCAGAGACATCCAGTTGCCAGCGGCGCCCTTCCCGTCTATGAAATGGCTCAAGCGACCGTATTCAAAGATCTGCAGAGCAGAGAGAACAGGATCAGTTTTGACCAACCCATCCCGCACGACCCGCTCGCACCAGTCCCACCACCCACACTGGGTTGAATCCCTCTTGCAGGCTACGGGAGAGGGGCGGCCGAAAGCCTCGCCCCGACCCCGCACCGGGGGTGCAGGGTGAGCCCAGCGATGCCTCCGCTACCTCCCACATCAGCGAGTTGTCGTCGTAAGTCTTGATCTCGCTGGTGTTGATCACTTTGCCTTGGAAAGGGCCGAAGCGGACTCCTTTGGGGATGGGGTCCGTGCAGAAGACTCCGAGGTGAGACACGTCCCCGTAGGCCAACCGCAACACCGAGAGCCCTGCGGAGGACAGGGCGCTGAGTGCGGAGGACAGGGCGCTGAGTGCGGAGGACAGGGCGCTGAGTGCGGGAGGCCCAGCGCGGACGCGGGCGGTCCCGGGCCCTACCTTCGGGTAACTGCAGCGAGTCCCAGTCGAGCGGCGAGGCGGAGGAGTCCGCAGCGCCTGCAGAAGAAGGACCCCTTCTTCAGCCCAGCAGTGACTCTAAAGGAGCGGGTCCTGCCTCCCCGACAGAAGCCGCATCACTCCCCGGCCTTTTCAGGGTGTGGGCTCATAACACAGGAAAATAACGGGGAAAAGAAATCCAACGTGCCCCCGGCGATGGCCCTTTAGCCTGGCTGTCGCGGGATAGCCTGCACCCCTCTAGGAGCCGACCTGAACCCCCCCCGCACACCCGGCTGCAGGCACATCCCTGCCTCCCGGTGCCACCCAGTGTTCCTCTCGCCGCCGTCGAAGACCACGTTACCCGAGCTGGCGGGGGACACCCGGAGCCCCGAGATGGCGTGGAGGCTCCCGGTCGGCTGGTTGCTCCGGAGCGCCCCGTATAGCACCGCGTTGAGCTCCTTCTCGGTGAAGCGGTACCGGCAGCTCTGCCCCGCTGCCCCGTCAGCCCCCGGGCTACGGGCAGTCCTTAGCAGGGGGCTCGGATAGGGCGGCGACGGCGATCCCAAGGCCCCCGTCCCGCGGGCCGAGCCCTCGCTGGGAGGGAAAGGAACCGGCACCTTGGTGTAGAAGGGCAAGGGGAGGCTAGGGAAAGGCTCGGCTGGCAGGGGAGGCGGCTGGGTCAGGAAAGCGGGGACCCTGCTGAAGGAGAAGGAGGGCAGAGGCGGGGAGGAGGGAACCAGCCCGCCCAGGGGTTTCAGGGGCTGGAAGAAGTCGGGGGCCGCCTCGAAGTACTGGGCGGGAGGGAGGAAAGAGGGATAGTAGGAGGTGAGGCCAGGGCTCATCCCGAGCGCGTCTCCGCCGTCTCGGGGGACCGACTCGCCGGACAGGGACAGAGCCATGTCAGGACGAGCCGTCTGGGAAGGGAAAGCGGGACCTGTCGGGAAACGGAGGGGCAGACAGTTGGGTGCTGCCAGCGCGGGGTCCCGCTGCGGGGCGGGGCGGGACGGAGTCGCGGGAGTCTCTGCTCTCTGCCCTCCGCTGCCAGGCGCCGTCGAGGCGAGCGGGCCGACGGCTGCCGGCCCCCTGCGGCTATATCGGCCTGCGTAGCGGGGTGGGGGGGCAGGAGGGGGCGGGCGGGCGAGTTGGGGGGCTCCTTCCCCAGGGCGGAGCCGCAGTTACTCAGGGAGTGGCCGGGCTGCTCCTCTCCACGTCGGGGTCGGAGGGGGAGGCGAGGGCGGGGAGTCCAGCCTTCCGCACCTTCCCTGCCGCCGGCTCTGCCCTCCGCCTCGACAAGCCCCGGCCGAGGGCCAGGCCGTAGCCCGGGGGGCTCAGCCTCTCGCCAGAGCAGGAGGTCGCAGTGTGGGGCTGATGCTCGCAGAGGATGACCACATGCTGCCGGAGGCGAGGGCCCTGCGGGCAGGACCCACGGCCCCCACACAGTGTTTCGGGGTTTGCAGGTGTGGGTTTTGGTTATGGAAAGGCAAAAAACACCTCTGAAACTCCGATGACTGGAACACGCAGCAGCAGCACGTTCTCAGTCCCTGTGGGTTTCACGGCCACTGCTGAGGTGCTTTTACACTAGCTTGGGGCTGCCTGTTGGGTGCATGGCAGAACACTGGGCTCTTGCTGGGGTTTTCAGGGTTCCATGACCAGGCCTACACTAGGACCTGCCCAGAGTAGGACCAGGGAAAGACATCTGGCCCCAGACTTGTGCGAAAGTGTGGGGTGATCTCCTTCTGCAGGATTTCATCCTGGTTTTTATGGTGTTTCTCCTTCCAGGTGGCTACATGGCACAATTGCTATGAAAAGGGGACTTGAAAGGGGCTGAAGGATCACAGGGGCCCAGGTGTGCTCTTTGTCATTGCAGGATGTCATCCCTGCTGGTGCAGGGAGATGGAGAAATTTTTAGTCCAGGACAAAACCCCATACAGCATGGGTTACTGCAGAGCTCCCTCTTGAGTAGCTCATTCCAGCCTGGGTGACACTACACATACAGGTGTGGAGGGAAGGGACAGGGTATGCTCTGCTGCGCTGCAGAGAGCTTGGGGACTTGCACACAAAGGTCTCTCTCAGAGAAAGGCAGCATAGGGTTTCCTGAGGCAAAGCATAGCATGAGCAAACTGCACACAGATTCAGCTGGAGGTTTAAATGCTATTTCAGTGGATATAGGTGCTGTACTTTTTAATTTATTAATGCTCCATGTGATCCTCTGTAAAGCATTGCCTTCATCCCAAAGAACAGATGCACTAGGAAGCACTTGAAGCAGCCTCAGATAGAGAAAACCATGGCTCCAGACACAGCCACTGCCTGCACTTGACTAGAGGTGAAGCCATCCTTTCAAACCTTATTTCTTATCTGGTCTCAGTGAAGTGCTCTGAAACAGTGAGTTTGAGAAAGAATCACTGTCTGCCCCTGGGGAATGAGGGTGTTTAGCCCACACTCCCTCAGGGACTGTAATTCCTACCAAACAGAAGTTTTGATTTGCAACCTCCCCTTATTTTTTTTTTTTTTTTCACTCAGGACATAAACACTAAAACAGCAAACACAAGCACACAACACTATTGAGAGAGACCCAGAACTGATCCAGGCTCCCTCAGCTTTCAAGACCCGTTCCATAGCCAGCCCAGCATATCTCTGTCCCCAAAGTTGAGTAGGAACATTTATGTATTTTTCATTAAATGTATTGAGCTAATTCTCCTACCTACAACCTCATTCTGCATCCTAACCTCTGTTTGTAAGACAAAAGTACTGAATACACCAGAGAAGCTAAGAGGCACAGGAGTCTTAGGGACAAGGTAGGAATGCAGCTTTCAGAAACTTGCTTAAGGTAGCACCTTAGCTAAAATCGCCTGTTTTTTTTTGTTGTCTTCTTTTTTTTTTATTATTTTAAATTTCTTCTGCGTTGTTCCAAACCTCTGTTATTTGTAAGACAGAATTGATGTTGTAGTGCTTTAGGAAACAGTTTCAGGCAGGCAGTTTAACATGCCTTTATTGATGCAACAGTAGCATAAAAGTAGTACCACCATTATTCTGATTTTCAGGAATAAATCTTTGAGCTCTGATTGCACAGAAAAGTTTGAGTTACATTCAGAATTAAAGTGTTGACAGATAATCTACGCTGTGTCCAGGTATCAGAGGACAGGAAAAGGGAAAGGGACTTGTGGAGAAGACATGCTCAGATTGGAGATTCATGAGAAATGAATACAAAGGCAATGTGAAATTTTTAAATTCTCATCAATAGTTAATTGTAGAGATGCCCAGAAATAAAATGTTTCCTTTTTCTAGAAGCCTGATGACACACAGCCCAGGAAAGGAAAAGGGCTTGAGGCACTCTTGTCGCTATACTGCAGATAAATCTTTAGAGGCTTTAACATCCCCATAGGGGTTAAAGGCATTTATTGCATAAAAAAGTCCCAACCGTGGGGAGAGATGTGGGGGACGCAGAAGTGCAGCCGCTTAGAGGCACCCCCAGCAGTCTGGCCAGCCCTGTGGACCCCCTCTCTGTTTTTATGTCTTGTTACAAAGTAACCAGAGCAGTCTATTGGCCTCCCTTCCCTGCTGAACGATTTTAGAATGTATTCATTCTCTGCAGTGATGTGGGGATGCACAATTAAAACAAGCACCAAGGGACATCCTGTGCAGGCTGCTTGCATAGCATTCACTCGCCTAAGTGACCTAAGTGTTGTCACCTAAGTGACCTAAATGTTATATCCTTGGATTGATCCAGATGTCTTGACCCAAAAAATTGCATCTCAATCCCTTCTAACCTCCTCTCAGTTTGGACACGAGCTCTTCATCATCACTCTTACCCCCACTCTACATCTTCCTTACTCCAGGCTTAAACTGGTCTGCCTCCTGCACATTCCCAAACACACAGGTTACACCTACAAGCAGCCCCTTCCTCCTCCAAAGATCACAGCAGACCCTGATGCCCAGCTTCCCACGTGTGGGCTCCCTGTGCCCCAGCACTTACACTGACAACCACCTGTGGCATGGACATGGGAATCCCAGTGATGGCACCAGATGGAAGTAACCTGAATTGCAATTTAGATCAGGTCAGAGCAGACACGGGTTATTGCTATGGCTATAAGAGAGCACAGGGAGCAGAAGGGCAACTAGCTCTGCTGATGGACTATTAAAAAATGGGAAAACACATTAAAGTGTTTCAGCTTTCCTTTTCCAGTACTAGTTGTATTTTTAGGTACATCAGCATTTTAATGATGTTACAATTAATTCTGTGACTTCACTAAAGCAATCCATTGCTCTCACCCCATTCCAAGTACACTGAGAATAGACAGTCAACTGAAAAATACTGCACAAGAAAAGGTTGGGGAAGTCAGTGTAAAATTTGCAGCAAACCAATCCTGTCATAGAGATGCAATCCTTTTCCCTTTGGTGGGGCAGGCCACTGAGTGGGCACATGAGCAAGGGCAGGAATATCTGTTGTTCTCATTTCTCAAAGAAACTTTGCCCACAGTTTGCAGGGAGCTGAATAAATTAGTCCAGTCAGGATCACTGTGAGTCCTTCCAGCATCTTGAGTAGTTGTAGTATGAAGCAATAAAGTCAAGTATAGCCTGAAACTTGGATGAGAGACATTTTTTAAGCAATAGAAGAGTTATCCCACCTCTCCTGCACTATCTTCTCAGGAACATCTCCTAGGGAGAAATTCCTGGGCACAACACAGAAGTTGGAGCAGTTTCATTGATTTCCTTCTACGACAGGGTAACCCACCTAGTTAATCTAGCAAAGCCAGTAGATGTAATAATTTTGGACTTCAGCAAAGCTTTTGATACTGTTTCTCACAGTAGCCTTCTGGACAAAATGTCTGGCATACAGCTGAAAACTGTGTTATGTGATGGGTGAGCAACTGGCTCACAGGTCAGGCACATAGAGTTACAGTGAATGGGTTAACTTCAGGTTGGTGTTTGGTCACTAGTGGGGTTCCACAGGGCTCCATACTTGGCTCAGTGCTCTTCAACATCTTCAGTAATGACCTGGATGCAGGACTAGAAGGAATATAAGTAAATTTCCTGATGACACTAAATTAGGAGGAGCCTTTGACTCCCTCGAGGGCAGAGAGGCCCTGCAGAGAGACCTCAACAAGTTAGAGAGATGGGCAATCACCAAGTGTATAAAGTTTAACAAGGGCAAGTGCTGGATTCTGCACCTGGGATGGAACAACCCTGGTTGTGTGTATAGACCAGGGAATGAGAAACTGAAAAGCAGTGCTGCAGAAGGCGACCTGGGGGCCCTGGTCCTGGTCGATGGCAAGGCGAATGTGAGTCAGCAGTGCCCTGGCAGCCAGAAGGGCCAACCGTGTCCCAGTGTGCATTAAACACAGCATCACCAGCTGGTCAAAGGAGGTGGTTGTTCCACTCTACTCTGCACTGGTGCAGCCTCACCTTGAATACTGTGTGCATTTTGGGCACCACAGTATAAAAAAGGCATTAAGTTATTAGAGAGTGTCCAAAGGAGGGCCATGAGGATGGTGAAGGGTCTGGAGGAGAAGCCTTATGAGGAGTGACTAAGGCAATTTGGTTTGTTCAGCCTGGAGGAGACTGAAGGGAGAACTCATTGCAGTCTTCAACATCCTTATGAAGCAAAGTGGAGGGACAGGTATTGGATCTCTTCACTCTCATGTTTAGTGACAGGACTTGAGGAAATGTCATGAAGCTGTCAGGGGAGGTTTAGGTTAGGTATCAGGAAAAGGCTTTTCACTCAAAGGGTGGTTGAGCACTGAAACAGGCTCCCCAGGGAAGTGGTCACATCACCAAGCCTGTACAAGTTCAAGAAGTGTTTGGACAATGCTCTCATGTACATGGTGTGATTCTTGGCATGTCCTGTGCAGGGCCAGGAGTTGGACTCAATGATCCTGATGGGTTGCTTTCAAGTTGGCATATTCAATGATTCTATGATTCACCTCCCCAGCCTCTGGTGTATCAGTTTCCTCGATCTTCATTACCTTCTTCATTCTTAAATATGTCAGTGGGTGGAGGTTGAGTAGTTAATTTAGAGCATATTCAGTATGAATTGAAACATTTAAAGCAAAGTTCCTGCTGCCCCAGGTCAAATGACTTTGACCTCTAGCTCTCTGGTAGAAGAAGGGTCTGAATGCTATCTCAGCTCCTTCCCCTGCACAGAGAGTCCTTCACCGTGGAATGGTGCTGCTGCCTTTGGTGCCCAACTTCAGGAGAGGTGGAGGGAACACCGCATTGGATGGCATTGAAACTGTCACATGGCCTGTCCCCTGTGCCCAAACTAGTGTTGTTCTTTACGCCAGAATCTTTTAATAATCCCCAGAAGGATTCCAGCTCCTCAGGGGTGGAGAAGTAACAAAAAGCAGGCATCCCATTTGTGCTGGTTTTGGCTAGGGTAGAGTTTGTGCTGAACACAGGGTTGATAATATAGTGATGTTTTTGTTACTGCTGAGAAGTGCTTACAGAAGGCCAAGGCCTTTTCTGCTTTTCCTACTGTCATGCTGGCAAGGAAGTTGGGGGCGCATGGGAGACTGGGAGGAGACACAGCCTGGACAGGTGACCCAAACTGACCAAAGGGATGTTCCTCACCATATAACATCATGTTTACTATATAAAGTAGATGGAAAAAATGAGGAAGAAGGGAACACTTGGAGTGATGGCATTTGTCTTCCCAAGTAAGTGCTACTTGAGGCCCTGTTCTTGGAGATGGCTGAACTAAATTCACTTGCCTTCCCATGGGAAGCATGAATTAACTCTTTGGTTTTTTTTTGCTTGTGTGACAGCTTTTGCTTTCCCTATTAAACTGTCTTTATCTCAACTCAGGGGTTTTCTAGCTTTTATCCTTCCAATTCTCTCCCCAATCCTGCTGGTGGGACCCTCAACAGCAGTCACCTGTGGTACCCAAGTAAGACACAAACACAGCTGAATCCCTACCTCTTCTCTAACTGGTAGAGGTCTATGTTCACTGGTGAAAGCACACTCTGCTCTGTTCTCTAGGTTTACAAGCACACACAGGTTCATGAATGCCGGGGATATGGGCACAGCCCTTCTGCCTGCCCAGTACCCCTGCCCACATCCCAGCCCTGACACCTGCTTTACAGCTCCTTTACTTGCTGGTTGGTGCAGCTGGATGCATTAAACATGAGTGCTCACACACTCATCCCTCCATATTCTGGTCATACTCCACTGTACAATTGCCAGATTTCAGCCTTTCAGGCAGAAGGTAAGTCACATTCTGTTTCAGCCACCATCAAATGTTTCTCTAACTGTCCCTTAAGATCTTCTACTTGATCCTTAATTTCCCCCCCCCCGAGAGTCTCTCAAACTTCTAGTTTGGGATTCTGTTTTTATTCAGAAAGAAGGTGGCTTCCTCGTACCAACTGAAAAATACAACCCACTAAAATTGGGGTATCTTAGGTCCTCTGAACTCCAAAGTGCTCCTTAAGCTTAAATCCTTCAATGCAATCAAGTGTGCTTTTTTCACCCCCATGGTAAGTATACAAAATGAGAGACTGGAGGGAAGAAGACAAAGATGAGTGGTCACTCCTGTTTACAACATCTAGCTTAAGCTCACCATGCTGGCTGAGGTTGGAGTCATTAGCAGCAGTAACAAAAGAAAGCTTAGACTGGAACCTAAGTCAGGAAAGGATTAATGAGGTCCATCGCACCATCTGAATCTTTAACTGCTGGTGTGGTTTCTTTTGCACCTGAGAGATGTCCCAAAAGCCTATCCTGAAGCGGTGCAGACCTCAGTGCCCAGCTCTGAAGGACCACCATTCATACAGGTTCATTCATACTGTAATTCCAACTTGGACCTTTCCTGACCTACCTCTTTTAAGGACTTCATCAATTTGTAATTGTTCTTCCCTCTTTTAGCCAGTTAAAGAGTAGGAACTCTTAGTGGGACTCTGGACTGACCTGTATTAAAAGCTGGGATTCAGCAGCCCACACACACTGCTGGAGCCTACAGACAACCCTCAGCTGAAGTTCCAGCAGGGATTTCAAAAAGGTAAGATGATGCAAGTCATATATACCCATTACATGCCCAAGGCCAACAGAAGCACTTGGGGCTGCCCTTTGGTTCCGCTTTCTTCAGTACAAGAACTAATTTATCATGAAGGTTTCACTGTGATTACTGTTTCAGGGGATGGGGCGAGTTTGGTCAAGAGGCTGTCAAGTACTTGGCATCTCTACCTCTGCACTTCATAGTCCAAGAACCAAGGCTGAGGGCAGATACCACAGGCTGCTCTATTCCTTTGCCATGGCCTGAGCCCAAGCACAGCATGAAACACGGCCCTCCTTTTATACTGGGAGTGACACATGGAGAACCATAAGCAGTGAGAAACAAGCTGGGGAATAATGCAAAATCTCCGGGCATCCCTGTTCCGTCTCTGTGAAAAGTCTAGTCTGCAGTTTACCATGAAAAGGACTTTCAAAAGGCAGCATCACTTTTTGTCTCTTTTGCCATGATGTCAGGTCCTTATGTCACATGCACTGGTCTCTCAACAAAGCCTGATCCAGAAAGCAAAAGGCAGTACTTCTCTTTCATAAAGTCAGTTACATCAGAGCTCATCATTAGCTTGTCACATTTTGATGCCAGGAGTCTTGCTAAAACTGTTGTATCTTTTTTTTTTTTTTTTAATATTAATAAATTATAATAATGTCTAAAGGTAAGGTTCTGATTGGAAACATTTTCCCTCTTAATAGACAGATGTTTTCTCTACTTGCTTCTGACCTCACACTGGGAAGAAACATCCTCTTTCTTTGCTTTCTTTAATGTGGCATTAATTTCCTTATATCCAAAGACTACCATAATTTTGCTGAAGCCAAGAGAACTGCAGGATAAGCCTTGTTTTGGTAGGAAAGGTTACCAGTATTTGAAGGTCTTTAGAATAACTTTAGCTTCTAAAATTTTTAATGTAAATAGCTTTTCTGCCTCATTCATTTCCCAGAGACAGCATAAGGTCATTCTGATAACCAATCCTTGTAGTTCCTTAGTTTTTTTTTTTAACTGACCAATCAAACATTTTCAACTGACTTAAATTCACCATTTGGCATAGCAAGAACAAGATCATATAACTCTACTCAGCCCCACTTCCCATCATTTGAGGTCTGCCTCTGGTGACACTGTCGTGAAAGATGCCCATTTCATCCCGACTGATATAAAAAAGTACTCATAATGAACTGTTCTCACATTAAACCACGAGATTAACATTTTCAGTTAATATAGCACTATAAAGATGAAAGGATTTGCAAGTAACAACTAGCTGGAATATAAAAAAGCCTTTAACAAAGCCTGCTGCCTTTTTAGAACCTACTAATCTGTCTACACCCTTCAATGCTTTAGTGCTACATCTTATAACCTTCTATGAACAAATAAAGACACAACAGAAACACGTTGAAATCTCTAAAGCCATGTAAAACCCGAAGGCATTAAAATTTATTAAATGATGCAATAACAACAGAATTCTTTATTTACAATAGCATTATTTAACATCAAATAAGCAAATAGCATCAGCAAAGCAATATTAACTTGCATAAATGTATTTAAAATTTCTCTGAATATATCTACCTTTGCATAAACTGCTAACACTAGAAATACAAACATCAATGCAGGTGAACAAAGTGATGTTCAGAGTCAACTCCGTTTTGAAAATAAATCACAACCTGAAACACTGTAAGCTTTCTCCTGAAGAACCATAGTTTATATATTGCTTAATTTTACCCTTGTATAATCTTTTCATATACACACATCTCAGATGCAACTTCATGATGAACTGTACAAATAAAACCCACAAATGACATAAAGGGAAAAAAATTAAATGACAGTAAATGTTTGAAGTAATGTGTCCATCATCTCTATTGAACAACATAAAGATTAAGTGATGATGCACTTATTCCAAAATTGTACACAATTCACTATACAAATATAATACATCAGACAGCTATGTAGGAATATACAAGACTTAAAAACAGATCTAAGGCATTATGCTAGATTTTAGCATTTTGAGGTTCTTGCACATAGCTTTTACCTGTAGTAAGAAACTTAAAAGATTTTGTTTTAGTCTACAAAGAAACACCAGGGAGAAAATTCTAATTAAAATCAAAGCCACTACAGTAAATTTTCTTTTGTGCAGAGAATGCTTTTGCTCTTAGGCAGCATACTACCATACAAATACTAGAAAACTTTTAAATTCACACCAACAATTAATGGCTTAAGTTGCATTTCAAAACTGATTGTGTATCTTTGGGTTCTGCAAGTGGAGCTGTGCCACCCATTTAATCTGTTAAGCCCATATGAATTTCGCTTTTAAACAAAGATTAAAAAATGTATTGTATAAACTGCAAAAACATTGCTTTTAATTAATACAGGCCCAAAGGGATACCGGTGTGGGACAATATTTTAAGGATCGAGTACAAATTAATTCCTTGTAGCAAAACAGCTCACTTCACTTTTTAAACTTACCACATTACATGAACACTTAAACAGGCCGCATGACCATGTATATATGCTTATTTTTCACATTATGCGCCTTTCACATTTAGTAATGTAAGTAGAACACTGATAAATTGTTCTGTCAAACAAAATCCAAGTACTTTCTCCAACAAATTTACTGTATACAGGATGAAAAATACTGATAATGAAGGGAATTGATTTGGCTTTTTTGTTTCTATAGTGATCAATATGATCAGAAGATTTCTTCACTCACTTTTCTCTTTCATTACTTAGAAGACGACAAAAGTCACAATGAACCCAAACAGAGCCAAAGTGATAGGTACAATCTCCTTTCTTTCAAAATGGCAATGGATGATGAAGTATCATAATCACTACAGATAAGCATTTGCAGGTCTGTTGTGAAACAGGACAAATTTAAACTATTTTGTCCACTGTGAAAAAGAATAATCTATCTGCAGAGGTTACAGTTAAGAACCAAAAAAGAATGGAATAGAAAAAAAATTATTTTAAAACCCATTTATACTTAGTGAAGTGTAAATTGAAGTTAATTTCTTCAAATTTATATACTTCTTATATAAATATTTTTTGTCAGATATATAATGCAAGTTTAACACCAATGTTATAGTAATGAGGCTGTGGAGTTTAGGGCTGATGGTTACTTTGGTTTCCCATCAGCAGGTCAGAGGATGGTTCAGCTGACTAAATATTCTGTTTGGTTTGGTAACAGAACAGTGGCAGCTGAAAAAATGTTGTTTCTCCAGAATGGTGACACTGCCCTCCTTAGGGACAAACACAGAAACAGCCTTTATCATATTTTCTTCAACATAAAATAGCTGCTATTTTATTTGAACTCCCACCTGAATACCAGAACAAATTAAACAGCAACAGAACAAACCTTTCACTCCCAAAAGGCAAGGCTGATGAGATATTATAAAACACATTGCATTTTACATTACATCAAAAAATTTGTGTTCAGGTTAGAAAGTTTGTGGATCAGTGTCCTGGTTCCGGCCAGGGCAGGGTTAATTTTTGCAGTAGCCAGGGGAGGGCATGGCTAGGACCCTATACCACCTCATGTCATTGGCAGGGTGGAAGAAGGGGGTCCCTTCCAGGGAGAAGGGCTCTCTTCTGGGTCAGCGTAGTGTGGTGGAGGGAGCAGTCGGTATTGTCTATTGTCCATGTGATAAGTTCGCCTCTTTCTTGTACCCTCTGTCATTAGTATTGTTGCTGTTACTGTTTCTTATCTCATTGCTGTTTCCAGTAAATTGTTCTTATCTCAACCCCATGATCTTTACCTTCTGTGCCTCCCATTGAGCTACAAGCATGGTTTGGATATGAGCATGGTTTGGAGAGTCTCAGTGGGAGCACTAAATTGGGAAGTACCATTCCTAAACCATGACAATTAGGAGTCAGCAGAAAGAAAACAGAGGTCAAATCCATCAATTTCTTAATATTTCAAGTCCTCAGAAACTGATGTCAGTATAAGAAAAGATTATTCCAACCACAGTGGGCAAGGAAAAAAACCAACATGCCTTAACAGTGGCCTGTTTAGTAACAGTTTCTAAGATTTGTTACGAAAGGATATAAACGTACAAAAATCAAGAATTGGTTCCTACAGTGGCTGCATATAATATAGGTTAGTTAAATGATATTATGAGCAGAATCACAAGGTTTAGAAAATAAGAAGTCTCAAGCCTACAAATTAGGTCTAATCAAGGCATTGTGATTCTTTACAAAACACTTTTCCAGGAGACACACACGGCTAAGAAGATATCTAATTTAATACTGAAGTACCTCATTTGGAATCAACTTCACAACATGTATATCTCACAAAAATTATACAAGTAAAACACTTAAGTTTTCAACTTAAATTATTGCTTGTTTACATATAAACTGGATTTTATGTACCTTACAAAACGTCCTCGTAGTTCACACTGCTTTAAAATAATCAGAAACACACAATAGTGGTGAAGTCTGTAGTGATATCTGCTATAGGTATTACAGGAATTGTTATTTTCCCAGCTAAGGGGATGGGAACCAGAAATTATCATGCTTTAAAGCAGGTATCTTAGATATTATGCACCAATTCTGCCACTACCATAATCAGTACATGCATTACCATTGAACTTTGCTGTTCAACATCCAGTAACTGGTTGTCCAAATTGCTGGAAACACACCTAGGGAAATAACGGAGTAACCTGTTCTTTTATTCTATTAGAAAGAAGAGGAAGATGTCAGAGGTCAGGAGAGTCAGGTTAAAAAAAAAATATCAGGATTTGCTGATTGTTAGGAATTTAATTAAATGAAAATGTAACCCACTTGTATGTTTGACTTCATGACTTGCATTATAAACACTACCACAAAACCCAACCAAAACGCCCCTTATAAACAGCCCTCTCACAGGGTAATTTTCATCTGTTTTACAACTTTAACCCCATTCAAAATTGGTCTGTATAGTTTTCTGCATCAGTTGATCTTTGACTTGTCAGTGGAACACACTCGTTGAAGGTCTCTGTATGTACCAAACGTTGCTTCTGCGCCCTCTTCCATGCCTCCTCTCCGCCCCAAAATGCAGGCCTTAGTCTAAAACACCAGTTTTCAGACAGAACTGAATCCTTTGCACCAGACTGAGTAAGCCAGGGAAAACAAAGCAAAAAAACCCCCAAGGTCTAGAACTAAACAGAAACAGAACAAGAGCATGGTCGTTTTTCCTTAAATACATACATTTAAATACATTCAATCTGACATGGTTTATGAAAATTGCCTGTCAACATTTACTTTGCAGGAGAGATCTAAGTTGCACTAAGGTGAATGCAGTGAACAGACTGAGCAACTGTCTGTACGCTAGCTTCAGACTGTCAAAGAAGAGGCTGCTCTTCGGCAAAGACCACCCGGCTCCCCTCGGGAAGGCAGGGCTGAGTCCTGTCGGCAGCAGGCAGCCGCCACCGGTGCTGGCAGCTCAGCTGGGACACGACAAACAGACGCAGCTCTTCAAACTGGTAAGGATTTGGGGCCGTAAGCCCAGTCAGCTGAAGAAAGGAGCAACCAAACCACCCTTAGGGTCAGCAATATTTCTGAAAAAGAAAAAAAAAAAAAGAAAAGGAAAAAGAGAAATGGAGGAAAAAAACAATTAATTCTTCCTGCTCAGGTGGTGAAGATGGATAGGTCAATGAGATTTGGGATGCTGGAGTGCAACACCCACTGTCAACCATACTTGGTGTAATACTTTAAACCTGAAATTTAATTGGAACTTATAAAGCTAAACTATCCTTTGTGTACACAGATACAACTGACCTGCTATTTAATTCCAGTGATACCAGTAGAGGTTTAATTTCACTTAATTCATTCTAATTATCATGGATAGTGTAACAACTCAGGATCATGTCCGTCTTGTAAACTCCAACTAAAGGCATGGCAATAGGGTTTAAGAGAAGTCTTGTTCTTGGAATATGTGCAAAATCTCTATGTGTTACTGCTGCATCACCCTCAAAGGAAACAACGGCCTTAGTTCACTTTTCCTTCCAAGATGCATAATAAAGAAAAAGGGAATAAAAAAGTAAAAAAGCTTCAGCTACTGATCCCTAGAGATGTTCTTTACCTTATACTTAATACCCTTGCAAGGTCTTTGCAGAAATACAGTACAAACTGGTTTCAGCTGAGTTGATTATCTTGTACATTCTTATTTAAAAAAACCCTGAGGATATGGTTTTCACAGTTGTTTTAAGACTGTCCCTTCTAGAGTCTGTAATCTGTGCCTCTCTGTCTTCCCTTGCAAACGCCTGTTCCCATGGGCTGCTGTGGCCAGTCAGGTCAGAGAGTCAATCCAGCCAAAACCCATTTTCCTCCTCCCCTGGGGTTGCTTTTCACTTGTAGCCTGTGACACTGGCAGTGAAGAGGCTCTTTGCTTGCAGCCTCCGGCCATGCATGAGGAAGGCCCCATTTGCTCAGGGACGGTGCTGGTGGTAGGCAGCTTTCTCGCCTGTCCATGTGCATGCTGCTAGGTTGCCTTCTGGAAGCTGCCTACACCACGCTTTTGACTTCACCACATTTTCCTCTGCATTCACACAAGGCCTAGAAATGTATCTTTATTGACAAAGTCAGCGTCATGAACTATCCCACAATCCAGGAAAGCAAGATCCTATGTTTTGTACATCCACTATTTCCAGCCCAGCTGGTGCAGCTGGAGCTACTTAGGGCAACCAGCTATGGGCAGCAGAGTGAGTCTTGATCCTGGCTCCTCCTTTCTTCATCACAGCACAAAGACACTGCACTCACATCCCTCATGCCCTGACTAATATGGACAAACTAAACTTTAACTCCTCTTTCTAAGATGTTGAGAGCCATCTCAGGGACCCTGTCAGTGGTTTTTGAAGATAAAGTGGGAAACACAAGTGAAAATACAAAGATGTCCTTATTTTTGAGGAGGACATTTAGCATTCAGTATCTCTAGAAAGATGCTAAATAAACACTTCCACTGTGCCAGCAACTTGGAAAAAATTGTGCACTGCAAAAATTGCACATTGATTCTCTTCTCAGCTTTCTAATTACAGAGCTAGAACTTTATTAAAACAAAGTTACATAGGAGTATTTTGTAGCTCAGTCACATGAAAAAAGTAGCTATTTAACCTCTATTACAGTTCAAAGTTTTAGTAGAAGGTATTTATAGTGTATATAAATCATCTACATTTTCATTGACAGTCAGAGGTACATTAGTAGAAAAAAAGTAAAATCACGGAGTGCAGTCCAATGTACCTTTACAAAATAATTCAAGGTTTTAAGAAGTTCCTTTTCTTCAGGTGAGACAAAACTGCTGTCATGCATGGCTACTGTCCATCTTATTGTCACAGCACTGACTCCATTGTTTTAACTTTACACCCCAGAGATTCCCTGCCTAAAGTAATGCCACTTATTTCTTTCCACCGGCACTGTGAATTCTCTCCATCATCTCTTACACCCTTTCTGTCACATCCACTCTATTTTCCTTCTGCCTTCAACCATTATTTAAAATCTACCTCCTCCTTTAGTCTGCTTCTGCCTCAACAGCCTTATTCCCTTTCTTTCCGCAGTGGTACCTGCGTATTTTCTTCTCTGACAATGGGGCTTCTTTTAGCAAGAGGAATTTAACTTGTTAGGGGATGCACTAACTAGGAAACCTTCTATCAGCCTCACAGTACCTGAAGGGGCCTACAAGAGACCTGGAGAGGGACTTTTTACAAGGGTACGTAGTGACTGGACAAGGGCAAATGCCTTTATACTGAGAGTAGGTTTTGATTAGATATTAGGAAGAAATTCTTTACTGTGAGGGCGGTGAGACACTGGAACAGGTTGCCCAGAGAAGTTATGGATGCCCCATCCCTGGGAGTGTTCAGTGTTGGATGGGGCTCTTAGCAACCTGGTCTAATGGAAGGTGTCCCTGGCTACGGCAGGAAGTTGGAACTGGGTATCTTTAAGGTCCCTTCCAACCCAAACCATTCCATGATTCTCTAGAAACACCTTGGTATATGACAGCTTCTACTAAAGCAGAACACTCTGCATCATTTTATTAATCATCAAAGTGTCCAAAAAATAGTTGCAAATGAGACTCTTTATGCACAGATCCCCCACTCTTGAAGACAGACACTTGTATGTTTACATGAACCATGAAGGTGTGGAAAGGGACGTTTTAAATACACGCGCACACAAAAAAGACAGGGATACAATAAAACACATGTATGGCTACTTCCACCTTAATACTTTCACATTCTTCACTTTCATTCATGTTGATAACTTTTCAGACATATCTTCCTAATTTCCCCTATTATTCCAATTTCTTTTCTCTAAAAGCAGAAAACCCTACCAGGGCCCTGACCAGGAAGGCCTCGGAGGAGTGGGGGCAGAGGCGACAGCTGCAGCTAGATGGCGCCTGCCCTGCACCGCTTCACCGCGGCCACGACTCCCTCCCTCCCTGTGCCTATGATGCAAGCGGCTCCCTCACGTTAATTAATATTTCCCCGGGCACTTGTAACCCTGCAAGTAAAGAGATACCGTATCCATTCCAGCCCACAGCATATTCATCGTTCTGTTGCCTCTGTGGGCCATTTCTTACCCGTGCTGCATCTCCGTCCTGCTTTATCATATCCATTCCAGGCAGCTGGTTAGGAAAAAGATTGCCTCCCCTCATAGCAGGATCATTAACCTATTGGTAACAAGATATTAAGGAGAATGAATTAAAAAATACAGTGGGAGGAAGGCTGGAAGTTAAAAAGAAGCATTATAAACCACTACACTACTTGCATATACCAACACCTACTTCTGAGATGATGCTGAAGTCAGGGAAGTGACTGTAACAGCCAAGCATCCTCCTTGCACAGCATGTATTTGACTCATATTATTCTGCTTCACAGTCAACAACAAAGATTTCATTCCTGATACTGTGACCCTTGTGCATGTTTTACAAAGCAGGTTCCATAAATTAGGTCAGTGTTATCTGAAGAGGACATCCCTGCTATGAAAATTCTGAAAGCAGAAACATGTAACTACTTTCCTAACCTCAATAACACAAGGCTTTGCTGCTTGCAAGCCACCACACAATTTTTTCAAAGCCTGATGAGATAACATGTAGGCTAAATTATACAAACTATTGACTTAGTTTTAATGACACTTTTCTGTTTGTAAGCAATGGGAGAAAGCATTAAAAGGGAAAACGTGTAATGGCATGCTTTCCTAAAGGGATGGTCTCCACAATTTTCTGAACACAGTCACGGGAAAGAATTGAAGCTGTGCATTTCTGCACAACCAAAGCGTCTGTCATGCTTAGTTATGTGGAAAAGAGTGGTTTGCCAAATTTACAGCTTTGCTTTCTTAGTCAAAGGATTCATCTCACCATGTAGGAACTGGTATAAAATACGTAACAGAGCCCTTCAGCAAGGTTCTGAAATATTAGAAAAAAACAGCTTTCCTTAGAAGTTTTACGGGGAGAGAAACATCTTCCACAGTCTTTGCTGATTTGGTTCGCTGCTACTTCCCTCAGAGTACATGGATGCGATAACAGTGAAGATATGACCCTCCAGATTTTGCTGGAAGGAAAAAGACGTTTCCTCTGTCACCTGCCCTTTAGGAGACTTGTGTTGCCAAGAAGAGGAGATTCTGCCTGTGCTCTACCTCACTTCAGCTACAGCAACCTGCTGCCGCATGGGGGGAATCAAGAAATCACAGAATGAGTAAAGCTGGAAGGGACCACAGTGGGTCATCTGCTCCAACCTCCCTGCTCAAGCAGGGTCATCCAAGAGCACATGGCACAAGCTTGTGTCCAGATGGTTCTTGAATATCTCCAGTGAGGGAGACCCCACAACATCTCTGGGCCAATCCGTTCCAATTCATGATCACCTGCACAGTAAAGACGTTCTTCCTCATATTTAGGTGTAACCTCCTGAGGCCCCTTGCCTCTTGTCCTATTACTTGGCACTGCCAAGATGACCCTGGCTCCATCCTCTTGACACCCTCCCTTCAGATACTTATAAACATTGATGAAGTCCTGTCTCAATCTTCTCTCATTGAGGAAGACTGTCTTGAATTTACCACACCAAAGTCTTCTCATTTCAGGTCCTCTTGACTGTTGTTTCTCTCGCTTTTCATTTTGAAAAACGGTGCAAAGCTAGATGCAATCACATGCAACCACCTAAATGAGGAGTTTCAAATGCTGCCAGAGACAAGACTACAATTCAATGGGTAAGGTTAAAAATTTAAAATATTTTTGCCATAGGAATTTCAACTCTGAAGAAACTGATTGTTTAAGTGCTGCAAGCCTCCTAGTGATCCTTCCTTCCTCCTCCTTAGTATGAGTGAGCAGATTTTTAAACCTGAATGTGAATATTTAAATCAGGATGGAAGAGAACCACGTTATTTCATTCATTCGTTCTTTCATTCATTCAGAAAAAAAGTAGGCAGTTTTGCAGGTTTATCTACATGCATTTGACTAAGCAACAAAATCCATGTTTGGAAAACGTTTTCTGGTATTGATCAACATTCAACAGAATGCACAAGTACAAATGCCTTTTCTGATTTTTCAGTAGACAAAGGGAGGTAAAAATCAAAAGCAGAAATAAATAAATTGTATACTGAATCAACAGCAGTTTTGGAACAAAACGATGGCTGCATGATTTGCCTCATGGCACTCAGGACAGGTATAGAAAAGGACGGTGGTTCCAGGCTGCATACTACAAAAGTAGTAAAGGCATCAGTGAAGTTCCTGTTAACAGAATCTCTTTGCTAGTGATGATGCAAGAATCCTGAAATCCAGTACTATTTTGTTATATGAATACATTTGCTTCAGAAGACTTTAAAACACCCCATATTCACACATTAACTTTTCTGACTGCAATAAAAATCAGAAAAGTATGAGGAAGGACACAGAAATGGAAGAGTTTTTATAATTTCCTGAAGACAAGTCAAGTGGTGTTATCAGATGTGAAATCTGACTAAAACAAGACTGAAGATGTTTACAATTCCTTAGCAATAAAGTGTATTAATACAGCCTCCTGCTAATAAAGCAGAATTATATACAAGGTGTCTAACAAGAAAAGTTTCCTACCATTCCTCCTGGATGAGGTCCTTTCATCCAGTATGCTAAACAAAATCAAAATACTGTTTCAAGATAACTCTTCTTAGATGCCATTATAATTTTGGCCTGGAAAGTACTGTCATGAAGTCAAAGACAAAGTAAGATGTGCAAATGGAGGAACACCAGAAGGTTTACTTTCTTGATGCCTGGGGAAGCTGGCATTCTGTCCTGTTTTGGACAGAAGGAACCTGCAGAACTGGCAGCTAGCATTTCAGCATTCCTGGTAGCAGCCTCCTAGAAGAAATGCTAGTTAAGAGCAGCCTGAAGAGCTTTAATGTAACTATAAGAGAGAAGATGATAATGAGACAAGGTCTCATTCCTCAAATACATAAAAAGCCTCTAAGTATCATAAATAACAAGCCCATTTTGAATGTAATCTTTTTATTTGGTGATGCTGGGAGCCCAGATAGTAAACAAGAGAAGGTGGAGATACACAAGTATGAGCAGATAAACATCTAACTTAGTATTTCTGAGCTCTGGATACATCTGTATGATACAGCATAGTGCCACAATGAGAGAGGAGACAGAGTCAACCAAACCTGTTTAGTACCAAAGGTAATATACCTGCTTCTTACCAGGTAAATAAGTCCAGGCACAGCTTTTTACTATTAGGTAATACATCTTCCACAACTATCTAATAACAGTGTTACATTTGCAGTGTGATCACTGTTACTCACTGTGGTTAGAAACAGACAATGTGAAGTTAAATTATGTATTATGGAACAAAAAATGACATTGAATAAATAAACAGAAGTGTAGGTGACAGCATAAGAAAACCCCAATGAGTGAATGAAATGGCAACAGTCAGTAGAATTACAGAAAACACAGTCATTTTGAAAACCACCAGTGACAAGAAAAAGTCCAGCACAGTCTAGGTAAATTGCTAAATAAAGATGTCAAATAGTAAAAAAACCCTATGAACTGAAAACAGAAAAAACAAAAGTGTCAATATTAGTATTCAAATATAGATTTTTAGCTATTCATGTCTCTCAGGAAAGGAAATGTAAAGCAGCATAGCAAACATTCCTGAGGACTAAAAAGTACTGTCTCATGGCCCAGAAGTGGCCCCTCAGCTGTCAGTTGGCCACCTCTGACCTAGATGAAGCATAAAACATTTGCCTGCAGATGACACAGTGCTGGGGTGGTAAATCAGAAGGAAAACAGGTTACTGTTACAGTACGAGCCATGGCACTTTGCTTAAATGAACTCCATCTAAGAAATGCAATTTCATGGAGACAAAAGGGAGGCAATACATTTGGGAACAAAGAACAGAGGTTTCATCTATGTAGGATGTGCTGAGGAGAATTTGGGGATATCATAAGGGCTTCAGTGTGACATTGTCACCAACAGAATCAAGGTAACTCATGGATTGGATTACAAGGTGTCTCTGGTTACTCTGTTCATACTTCTAGAAGGCGGTTACAACAATGGAGTTTAAAGTAGATCCACAAAAGGGACTGATGGGCTGAAAACAAATGTTGAGATGGATAAAAACCCCTCAGCCTATTCAGCTTACTGGAAGTTAGATAAATGTTATCTTGAAACAAGATCTTGTAGTGTAACAGGAAGGAAAAGCAGTGCGACAGCTGTGCCCGTGGAAACAGTAGCCTGCATGGAAATTTTCAAAATAAAACCAGATCTCTTTTTACAATGCAGTTTCTCAATTCAGGTTCTTAGGAAAAATTATGCTGCATAGGTATCCTGAGAAATCAGAAGGGGTCATCACCTTTAAATCTCCACTCTTTTCTTTTTTTTCATTTTACTATTGTTTTACTACATTAAATTTGTGCAACTGTATGCACTTGGGAACTAATAATAATAAAAAAAAGTCTGCTACAACTGGGCTTAGCAACTGGGAATATCAGAGAAGGTGACAGACTTGGGAGTATCAAAATGACTTTCAGTCACCAGTATGTAACAGCTGTAAAAGACAAATGTGATCTGCAGCTATATCTGTCAGAGTATTCCAAGAGAAACGGGGAACAACTAGTGTTATGCACATGGCTCTGGTGTTTAGGAAAGACTGATTCAAACCAGAACAGGTGCAGAAAAGGAAAGGAAATTTAAAGCCTAATAGGCTGAAAAACTGTGGCTTTTTTGTCTTGCAAGAAAAATCCCAAGAAACCCAAACCAAAATAATCCAACTATCTCCAATCAACCAAAAAAACCCAATTATGTTGATAGAATCTTTCTAAAATACAAGAAAAGAGCTATTTAAGGTAAAGGACAATATTGGAAAAGTAAATACTCTGTTATCAAATTTAGGCTGGAAAAAGGACATACATTAACAACCCATTAATATAATCAGCTTTAAACTGGAACATTATGGTATCAGAAAAAAGGTTTATGATATTGTCTGCCATAGCAGGAGATGCTGCCCAAAGACACAAGAGGTACTTTCCTGCCAATATTTCTAAGAAAATTCCATAATTTCAAGACTGTGTTTTGAACAAATTGGAGTTCAGCTTTGAAACAAACACATGAACCTGTTAATTAAGAGGATTTGTTTGTCAAATACTTATTAATGTACTGTGTGAGCTTAATTGCAGATCAACAAACAGAAATGTTATTTTTTCTTATTTCAGATACCCTGAGTAGCAGTCTCAAATAACAGTGAGTCTGTAAACATTCTCTTGGCAGAAAAGAACAGGTTACTTACCTATTGAGTTAGCAACCTATTTTATACACACCACATTACCAAAAATGTGGATTTTGTATTTGTGAAGTTGCCAGACAGTTAGTTTTGAAGCTGATTGCCTATTTATTGTCTGGTACTACACTGTGGCAGTTGAAGCATCTTCCACACCCTGCTCATGACAGCATCTTTCACTTTTTTCTCTAGGAAACAGCTGCCTGCCATTCAGTGCTTGCCTCCACTGCTGAAAAACTGCAACTGTGCTATGGAAACTTACCTACCAAGAACAGGAGCTAGATCAGCAGGCACTTTCCGCAGAAGTTTGGGAGCAACTACATATGTTGGCTACAGTGGTGCTAGGTCAAAATAGGAAATTTAGATGCAAAAAGTGCTCTCTACCTCATTGGTCACCTTGGTTATTCGAGTGCAGAGCTAAAACCAAAGCCCTTTTAACATCGTAATTTCTCAAGAAAACTAGTAAAAGAAACATAATGGCTTACAGCAGTTACAGCCAAACACAGTGGAGCTGAAAAACTACCGAAAATCAAAGCAAATCCTCTAGCTGTCATCTCACATCCTTAAATTCTCACCTGCTCAGGACCCATGGAGGACAACCCTGATGTAGGCACAGAGGTCGCTGAGGTCATGCTGATCTGCCCTGTCATCTGGTTCATGTTGTTCATACCACTTGTGTTGGTTGCCATGGATACACTGATGTTCATGTTATTGTTGTACATGCTGGTGCTTGCTTGCTGCCCAAAATGTGGTGGGGACTGTTGTGAAAACATGCTACAGCAAGGAATGGAAAAAGCAATGTGTCAGACTTAGAATGCTGAAGCCACTAAGAAACTGTTTTCTTTTTAATATATTTTAAGCTAGAATTTGTATATACTGCCATTTATTCCAACTTCAAAGGAAAAACTAGTTCGCAGCTGCATTAATGTCTATGGAATAGATTTTCAAACTTTAAGGTCCCATGTCTGTGCACAAAAATGCATGCCTTTGCGTGTGAAACTATGGCAGAGTACAAATCTGTTATGCACATGCAGTAACAGCCAATTAGCTATCTAAATGTGCTTTGTCTGTATTTTAAAGTAATTTTTGGAGGGAAAGGAAAACAGTTTTTTTTCCCTCCAGTGTTAGCACGGGACAGGAGTGCTGAGCTGAAATTAGAGCTAGTCTAATAAACATTCTTTTTTGCAAAATAATCTACTTGCATATATGAATACCAGATTTGTACATACAATTATGGGGAAGTGGGCTCACAAATATAGACATGCGATTGTGCAGAAATTTATTTACTAAATCTTAGCATCAGATTTTGAAAATGTGGCACCGTAAAGAAACAACATAAAGTCTAAGACAATTATCCTCTGTGTTCCTTTAAGGTCTTTCTGAACAACTTAAGGAGGAGTAACTGTGGAAGATCTCATCCCACATTTTATTGAGTCAAGTGCCTTCTGGATAGTATCTTCCTTCTCGTTATGTTGGAAGTTGTATTAGAGACTTCTTTACATTTCCTAAAATGCACTTCGCTGTTTACATACCAGTCTTTTCTACTCTTCAAGCATAATCCAACAGTCAATGAAGGAATTATTACTGACAATGTGTCAGTTTAGAGGATCTGCATTAGCCTGAAAGACTGTGGAAGGGCTGCTGTGTGTCAGATGGCACACGGTAACCACCTCTGTATCCATGGCTAACTTTTACTGCCCCGCGAAGCACTGCTCCCACAGCTCCTACAGCTGAGGAAATCTTTCAGGGTTAACACTCAACCTTGCACTTGGGTACTCCATTAGGCTATTGCTGTGAACTGTGAGACTTGGTAGAGTGCAACAGCATTCCGGGCACAGGACCAAACTCTGAAAATCCCACCATTCTCTTCCTTCCAATTCCATGTCTTTTCAGGCCACCTAACCCCATTTTTAAGTTGTTATCTGGATGGCTGAAATAGTACACTACAGATCATTGTGAATATTCAGTGGCTTGTGTAAACACATTTGACATGCCTCTGCTGTAGAGCTGCAGTTTAACAAAGCCAACCACTAGTCTTATCAAGCTGCCCCTGTGCCATTTTTGGCAGAAGCCACGACAGTGGTAGCTATGCCTCCTGCAGATACTTCAGGAAGACAGTGAGGATGGGGCATGGACAAGGATGAAGATAAGAGATACATCAGCTGCTTTAAGGGGTACTTCATTTGGATCAGCCTCATCAATAAAATACTGGTGTTTTGGGTTTATTAAATCTTTGTCAACTGGTGAGGAAAAGATTTGTCACTGGGCTAGGACAATAAGAACAGCCTGAGAACTTCAGGATGACAAAAGCACTGTGCTAGAGACAGCTGTGTGCACCCCAGTGTTAAGTGATACAGGCTGTACCTGATACTTCCTTCTGTCTTCCAGTGAAAGGCAAAGATCACTGCCATCTGGAAGCTCACTGCTGCCTATGGAGAGTCTTCAACATCCAGCCCATTTGATTTGGACAGACTGATCGTTAGAGCTATACCAACTGGGGCGGGGGCCTCAACTGCAAAGGTGACTGCATGCATGAGGCATGCCACGATGCTGTCAGGGAATTAAATTATATGCTGACCTCTAGTATGTGCAAGCACTAATGGGCTGAACCTAGTTATGCTCCAGCATTTAAAGTGGGAGGTGATAATCCAGTCACCGCAATTCCAGAGCAGTAGGGAACGCATAGGCTCTGGCTCAGCTGACGCAGCCATGTGGAAAGCAGTGTGGGAACAGAACATAAAAACTGTATGCAGAAGAAATGCATCCACACAAACGTTAGGGGATGGAGTTCACTTTGCAGCAGAGGTGCTTCTTAAGGACACAGAGTGTTTGATCAGTTACCACAGACGAAGCAATGCATTGCGTGGATATAGGTCTTTTAGCTATGCACTCACTTCGCCTTGTAGGAAGGCAGAATTTAAACCAATTCGTCAAGCCAAATTGAAAAGAAATCTCTTTTAGGATAAATAGTTAACAACAAACACACTAACAATTACATAAAACAAGCCCATAAATAAGTGTAGACTGTAAATGACCCCATTACTCTGTGTGTTCATTTTGGTTTTGTTCTGGATTTACCTGTTACCACCCATATTCCCTTGTGCCCACCCATTCATCTCCGTAGAGGACTGATAGGCAGGATTAGCCTGAGACTGCTGAATCATGGGGCTTTGAGAGTGAGCCAGTCTTGGTGACATTAGTGGACTCTGAGGAGTGGTGGCCCCTGTGAAGCCTGGATCGGGCTGTTGACTTATACCTGAAGAAGAAAACAAGAAATTTACCCACTGTACATTCAGAGTTAAAACATGCCAAGAGCTCATACCTGTTGATATGTCTTTACACAGTCCTATTTATATCACCTGGAACCTATAACCTTGTATCTTAATCTTTAAATCTTAGATTTAAAGCAAAACATCATCAACTAATACTATATGTATAACCTTAAAAAAATTGTTTTGTGTAGGCATGTTGGCTACCTGCCTGTCCCAGTCACACAAGTGGTCTCTCCTCTCTACAGACTGAAAGAAAAACACTGGTGACTCCCCACCCTCCTTCCCCACAACTGCATTCAGAACAACAAATAAAACATATTGCTTTTGTCTGTAAATCCATTTTGGTGAAAGTTATGCATGACCCGTTGACTGCATGGTACCACCTTTTAACAGTTAGGCTATAATTTCCAATTTTTTCTAAAACTCCTAAACCCTCAGCATCTCTGTTTCTGTGTCCCTGCAAGAACAGGCAGTGCCATTTTGTGAAAGCATTTAATGATTCCGTAAAATCAAAAAATCATCTAGATGCAAAGAAAACCTAACTAAGGCTATAAAATGCCAATTGTGTTCAGAAATTTTGTTATAAACTAAGTCACTTTAGCCTTGTTTAAGTTCATTATAAACAGCATACTGAACATAAACAAGCTGCTCAATGAGGGGGTAAAAATAAGGTATTATGAAATTATTCTTATATTCATTGGTGTGACTTAACTTCTCTGTATTTTTGGTATATCAGAAAATGGCAATAATAACATCTCTTCATTTTCATCAAGCAGTTACAAATACATGGAGTGAAAGTAATACTATGAAATATTATTACTTTTAGAAACTGGCATAAAGGATAACAGATCACTAAGAGTAGATACCAAATTTAGAATTGGATGGGCATAATTGGTTATAGCAGCAGAACTTTCACATAACATACTATTTAATATAATTACAGCATAACTTACGCAATAGGTATAAATAAAGAAGCTGTATAACAATAACTGTATGGAGGTAACTGCCCCATGCACCCCCAGAACAAAGTGGTACACAGCTTTGTGAAACGTACGAAGAAAATGGTATTAATTAGTATATTTACACAAGTTTAAGGACAGGGAGTGGAATGCCTTATCTAAAATTAATTTATATTATTTAAATTCAATAATTAGTTGTTAATTTTACATTATAATGTACACATGAAGAACTTTTTTCTTTTTTGGAAAAATATGTCTAGTATTTAAGCAATATCTCATTAGCAAAATTTAAAAATTACATACGGCTTTGCTTCAGGTTACTTTATGGTTTTCATTAATACCTATTCACATCTTTTTCTTCATTTGCACTTTTATCAGATATACTGGTTTGTTTAATTCAGTCAAAATTCAGAGTCCATCAAGTAAATACATACACATATATGGGTCTGCATGCGCACACCCACTTTTAGCTGTATGTATCTATATATAAACAAACATACACATCACACACTTCTACTATTGCTCAAAAAAAAGTGATGCTTGGAGAATAAGTGGTACTAGGGCTAGGAAAGTGGAAAGGCACTATACTGCATTTAAGGACTCCCAAGGGGTCCAAACCCCCATGCTTCACACTGTTCCCAGGGAGCTAGGCAAGAGCTTGTGGGAGGAGGGCTTGGATCCAGCACTGGGGAGTACGGGGGAGTTAAGGACTGCCAAAATGCTCTGAGATGGGGTGGGACCAGTACCGTAGTTTGGAGGAAACGGAAACTGCTGTGCATTGGCCTGCGGGATCCGCGGGTTGCTCATGGTTGCTGGTATGCCACCGGTGGCCACCATGCTGGGGGTCATGCTCAAGCCTTGCCCTCGCATCATCAGTGTCCGCTGCTGCACCTGCTGCTGCTGCTGCTGCATCTGCCGCTGCCGCAGGTGTTGGCTCAGGATCTCCCGCTGCCTCTGTGCCAGCATCTGCGCGTTGATAGGGCCCTGCAGGGAAAACCATCGCCAGCCATCAACAACCCCTTCCAAGGCAACCTCACCAATGGAGGCATCTCCACTACAGCAATCTGGAAGATTCCAGCTTTTTTCCCCCCATCACACAACTAACAATAATATAAAGCAGGAGAAAATAATCCTATTAATACTTTTGTCAGGAAAGACTTCCAACAGTGCAAGAGTCACTAAATGAATTAATACTGGCATGTTTAAGGCTGCAGCAATTTGTAATTGCAAATAGAGCAGCTCATTAAAAAACCAGCACCTTTAGGAAATTAGAAGCTTGGTTAAAAATGGAGTTATATCTTTAGTAAACAACTACCTGTCTCATGTAAATATGGGAAAAACTCTCAAAAATAAAACAGTAAAATATTTCCTATCATGCAGACTGCATTATTTGTATTGAAAATGTATTTGCTGTATAGCATTACTACTATATTATATTAGAGGAAGAAAGAAAAAAAAGAAAGTGACTTTTTTTTTTAAAAGGTATTTCTCTCACCTGTGTTGGCACTCCAGGTCTCAAAGACAGATTCATGTTGGAGACGCTGCTGATTTGATTTATCAGTGGCTGCCGATTCTAAAGAAAAAAACACAAATCACCCCAACAACAAAACCCAAAAGTTTTTAGAAGGAAAAAGGGAGGTGTTAGATACAGAGTTATACACATCTACTTCCCCAAGTGGTTGGTCTGTAGACCTAGTTTTCATATTCAAGCAGGGACTAATTTTCCTCCTCAAGTCCTATTATCACGCACAGAATGTTATTTCTTAAGGAGATAATACACCAGAGAAATATTAACACAGGCACTAAGCTGTTTATACCAAACTTCCTTCACAGTTCCTGTCCATTTTCAGTTTGGGACTGGACTGTTGAGGTTTACTCCAAATTAGACCTTATCCTGATGTTTGAAGGCACAGATGATCTTTCCTCCTTCAACAGAAAAACCATTGATATCTCACTTATAGTACTATGAACCGATATATTTAAAAATGAAACAAAAAACAACAACTTAAAACAATCCCCAAAAGTTGACCAAAGCCAACAGGAAAAAAAAGGATGTAGGTAACAGGTAGCAATAAAAACAATTAGATTGGTGGAAGAGTCAAGATACAACGAATACAAAAAGACTGGAGTAACAAAAAGCACCACTGTAACCTTGCTCAAAGACTTAGTGAGACCTAGGCTTAAATACTAGTCATGTTCTTGCATGGTATTATAGAAAGAATAATGTAAAGATGCCAAAAAAAATCATAAATGAGAATGTGCAAAGCACTGCCTTGTCAAAACTCATTGTGGCTACGGCTTTTAGTTTAAAAGGGGAATTCAGCAAGATCTGGTCTATTTGGAGCAAGCTGACAATATGTGTCACCTATAAGAGGTGCCCGCACCAGCGTGGAAGCGGGCATGACAGGGGATGTACCTGCTGTGCCTGGAGCCTGTGCTGCAGCTGGAGCCGCAGCTGGTTTGGCTGGTTCTGCACGATGCCGGCAGGCCGGAGGCCGGGCCGGGGCTGCATGCGCAGGGCAGTGTATCCTGGGCGCTGCCCCATGGCATGGAAGCTCGGGTCCTGCATGGGCGCGTAGCTGCCCTGCGCCATCTGAGCCTGTGCCGCGTACTGCTGGGAGAACACTGGAGCCTTCTGCTCCATCAGGATGCTGGACTCCTGGCTGGGGAAGGACTCGGGGTCGACAGCTTGGCTCTGCAGAAATACGTGAACAATAGAAACAGTTGGTGGGACACAGCTTTTCAGAGGATTATAAGAGATTAATACAGACAGCCTGCAAAAACAACCTTTTGGGATGTGAATGCTTTTAAACAGAAAATTACATAAGTTTGCTTTACCTCAATATAAAACTTAAAAATAAACGTAACTGTATTTTTGAGTATCAAAACACGTTCACGGAGACAAATTCCTCCTCTCTTTTTTCTTTTTGGTTTCTTTTTTTTTTTACACAAATACCCACAATCTTTCTCATGTTCTTAACACAACCACTGTATCACTCTACTAATGAAAAAAACCTGAAATGACAAATGTTAGATCAAAATCTGTAAATTAAGTGATGGCATCATATTTTTGCCATTGAATCTGAGATAAATTCAAAGACATTACAAATGAATAAGCAGATTTTTATCAGTATCCTTAAACAAAATAATGACCTCAAATAAAGATGCCTGAAACTATTACAGAAGTTAATGTGAACAGAGTGCCTAATTCTTTCAGGGCACTTTTCCACTAACTGATTATCCATTAGCATAAATAAGGTAACACAATTCTAAATTCCATTTTAGATATGCCCTTAATATTTGCCCTAGCCAGAATAATTTTATAGCTTATTCCATGCTGACCTTGAAAATGAAGTTAATCTAAATTTCAGTGCCCTCATGAAAGAAAGTCTTTAAGCTGCTATAAAATGATCAATGGCTATTTTAAAAAATATGTTTTAAAATGAGACCGTTTTCTTATCTGCAAAATTCTTCAACTGCTTCCACTGAGGTATTAATTAAATAGAAATGTATTTACCACTTAGTTTGAAATAAACTATTATTCATATTTTCTGGTAGTGGTATTCCAAAACCTATGTAATATTGCATGAAAGTTTCACACCGCAAAATTGAAGTTCACGAATAAATTGTATCTCCAGTTTAACACCTCACTGAGTTCTGTGTTGTACCAAATAGACTTGGAGATAGCTTTCTCATGTTCAAAGCAGAATTTCATTGGTCCTATTTCATATCTAAAATGCAGAGGTAGTTCAGAAGTTATGCTTAGGGTGCTGATGAGTGCTGGGAAATGAAATGGGTATTCTAGGCTCCTCTGAGAATATTAAATCATCATATAAACATGTCCAGCTGATTTTGGAAATACAATTCTTATGCTAGAAACATCAGGAACTAACTTTTCCCCTGAATATTTTAATTTTTACCACATTTTTTTTTCACCATGTAAGACTAAAATGGACAAGAACTAAGTGGAACCCACCAAAACTAACTGTCGGCAAAAATGTATGGAAAAGCACAGAACAATTTCATGCTACAAAGTTTAGGAAGCATGCTCATAATTGAAAAAAAAAATAAATTACAGTTTAAGTGCTTGGAACAAAATCAGCTGCTTCAGATGAAACTCATCTCTTAACACATATTAATCAACTCAGGCAAAAACTACAGGTGAAATGAAACATTACAGGTTTGCTAATCCAAAATATCGTTGCCCCCATCTCACAAAAGGCTTGATCCTGCTCCTAGGCTTTCATATTCCTATTTTCCTCTGTTGTTGGCTGTGATCTTACCTTTCTCCCCTACAGGTGTTATTCTGACCACCATTTTTTTTGTTTCGGTCAGTTTACTTGCATAAAAAGCAGGTCAGAAAAAGGAGATCTAGATGAGGGTGGCAGGGGAGAGGAGGGAAGGCTAAACCTGGAGCTGAAGGAAGCTTTTCAGGTGACACTGACACATTAGATAGACTTCCACCAAAAGATATAACTCCATCCTAGCTTGCAGGAAGTGTTTTATAATCCTGTTTTTCAGCTCCACCTTGACAACATATGTTTTAAAAGCAACTACTACATGCCAAATGCCATGTCCCACACTCTATACCTGGCTCACTAGTTCTGGTATTCCTAGAGCCCTGTCGATTTCTTCTAAACCATCAAAATTCCTTAATGCCATGTAAAGCTGATCCAGAAGAGCACCCTCATCACTTGGTGACTCTGATGAAGGATGATTACACAAGAGATCATCTGGTGAGCTGCCAAACGGTTGCCTGTGAAAACATGAACACAGCGTTGGTAAACAGCTGCTGAAAAACAAGAAATAATATCAGAGGATTAGTACTCAAATTGAACTAACAAGTGGAGACAGAATTCTTTTAATCACTGCCAATTTTGTTTAGAAAATTGTACTGGATGAAAGTTATGCTACCCAAAGAAGTAACTAAATAGTGTGATTAATGCCTGTCAAGACCCTACAAACATGGTGTATCTGACAAGCAAGAAAGCACACCAAAGTTACGCCTGAGTGCTGATTTTATATTACAGGGTCAACAGTGGAACAGAGAAGTCAGTACAGAATATAGTAAATGAAGGCAGAAGGCTAAATAATTGTGGTTTTAAAACTAATTGTAACTTCGAATTTCAGATGTCAGATTAAGTATACTATCACAGGTAGACTCTCCTCTTAGCTGGTTTTCTATCCGGCTAAGCAAGCTGAAGAGGCCACAGAGGGCCATGGATTGTCTGAGCTTGCAAAACTGAACATCTGGAAGAGCTGGGCAGAAGCATGAGGGAGTAGGGAGAAAAGGACATTATCCTTTTTGTTTGCAGCAAAATACTGCATCAGCTTACCCCATCTGCACGCCCCATCATCAGCTCACCCCAACTGCACACTTGGGTACCAGTTTATACCACATAAAACCCACATAACTTGGTTATGTGCCTTGGAGGGACATCAGCAAGAATTTGGATACTGTCAGGCAGAGTGTAGTGGCTCTATAAATCGTGCTTACCTCACCCCTGAATTTGTATGCAAAGCACACTCACAGTTACAAAGGCAGAATAAAGGTTTATTCTAAACCCAAAGGACAAAACTTCCTAAGAAACAAACTAAATCTGAAATAACACCTTATCTGCAGGCAAATAATACATTTTTGTCTTGCAGTTCACACACCTGCTCTGCTTCATGCACGTTACTACAAGACTACAATAGAAAATATAAAGAGCAAAGCATTCTGCAAGGAAGGGCAGCTACAATATGCGCATCATGGTAGAATCTCATCCCAGATAATTACTCAGATACAACAAAAGCTGTCATACATAGAGGGAGGAAAAGCACTATACGTGAACCCTTTTTACATGTCTGTTTAGAAAAACAAAGAAACATGTTTGTGTATTTAGTTTCCATAATGAGACATATGGTTGCCATGGAAGTCTAATCTCTATGTCAAAGCTAAGCAGAAGAGCTGCATCATCAGGCTATACACTGAAAAAACCCAAAGGATGGCAAGCAGGAAAACTAACCAAAATGTATTCTTTTTAATTAGATCCCAGACAGTAAAACAAATAAGAGGATATACATTACATACCCTTAAAACATTGCAAAGTATTAATCAATCTCAAATACATAAGTTTCTGTAACTGTCACAGATGGAATTATAAATCAGGAAAGGGAAAGAACAATAAAAAAAAATCCTCTGATTCAACTTGCTTGCAAACTTGAAGATGACCTATAAGAAGGGATGTACAATGTGGAAAAACAATTGATGAGGCTAGCAAAACAAACCTCCCTGAAATTGCAAATGGGCATGAACACACATGATAAGAAAAATTTTAAAACATCTGTCAAATCTGTATGTTAAACAATTACAATTTCCTCATTTCTTTTACAGACTGAAATGATACTTTTAATTTTTTTTAAGAATTATTTTTACTCATTTAATACACATGACAATAATCAGATTATAATAATACTAGTCTTGGGGATTAACAAAATAAGAAATGGCGGCATCAACCAATTCATCATCTCTGTTTGGGTGCCTCTGATCAAATGATTCAGAGGCAATGCAATGGGAATTTTTTTCCCCACCATCTTCAGCTACAAGGGAATTATGAAAAATGCAAAGGTAGAAAAAATGGAAGAATTAACTACCTGGCTTGCTTACCAGATACAACCCTGTATTTTATTTTAAGGTGTAATTTTTAAAGTGAATAATTCAGTTATGCAAACAGTGCATTTTGCATATGGATACCTTAAGGAAACACCAGGAAACATTTTGAAAAGCCACATATATTTATGGATAGTATTTTCGGACATCCTAATGAAAATTAAGAGAATGTAGTCGGAAGATTAACATTTTTTCAAACATACTTCTTTCCAATTGTTTCCACTTCCTGTTCTTTTTATTGATCCCTCCATATCCCAACTTATGTGGTTGAAAATATTTAGTGTTTTTCAATAAGACAAGCATAAAAAAAGACAGTATACAGAGTCAGTATCATAATGTACTTGCTTTAAAAGTTACCATTTTGCACTTGCTTGTCCATTTTGCATCACTCAGACAGTCCATATATATATATATATATATTCTATAAAGTAAGTTGCAAACCTTTGGAGAAGATATGGTTCTTTTTTAAGAAGTGTAAACCACCTATTATAGTTTTGCCATTCTTTAAAACGTCTTAATAATGAACAAAGTTAACACATTACACATGAGTTGATGAGTTGTGCTCAAACTGTAGTTCTGATTAGCTGAGAAGGAGCTAACTTCAGGGAAGAGGCAGCCTTCCTTTCACTTCATCTTTCCTTCCTCATCTTTTACAGAATTTAGGTCAATTAAAAAAAAACCCAAACAAAACATAATTAACCATGCCCTGCATCACTTAAAATGCTACCCCACTGCAGGAAGAAACAGGTATCTTGTAACTACACAGTTATGGCTACTAGTACTGGTATTTTTCCACTTTAGTGTTCAGTATAATTATTAATAATTATTAATATTAATCATGCCCACATTAATGCTCCAGAACTCAAAAATGGTGCAACTATCTGAAGTGCTGGCAGCATTCACTGTGACACAGAACTTTCAATTCTTACAACACATTAAAGGGCAAAGAGAGCGTTTATAAGTATTACTGGAACACACATACGTTTCATGAGCATAAAATACTATAAGCATTAAATTCATGTACATTTGGTGAATATTTTATGCAGAATTTTGTTTCCAGCTGGTGTATAAAATACAGGCCTGTAAAAAATCTCTGTGTTCTGATGTGACACCAAGACTCACCTGTTCTGATTACCAAAAGTTGCCTGTTCTATAGGCAAGATGCTGTCTGGCCATGGTGCAGTTTGATTTGGAGGTGCCTGTTGTTGGCTATACTGAGGTCCTCCTATGTTCATCTCCAATTCAGATGGCCCTAGTCAAGAAAAAATAACCATATAACTCTTCTGAAAAGAAGCTACTTTCATGTTAATTCTTTCCATTGAATTATCTATGTTATGGTAAAAGCAAATAAAAACATTAAGACTTCAGTAACATTACACTTAGAAGCATCATTATTTTTTTGTTAAAGTTTGCTTTTAAAATTTGAGAAAACATGAGAACTCTGAAAGTGGTTCAAAATTATAAAACAGCAGATACAACATCATAGATGCAAAACTTAATAAGACAAGCATAAAAAAAGACAGTGTACAGTGTCAGTATCGTAATGTACTTGCTTTAAAAGTGGCCAGGAACACTTATAACGTTCACAGCATTTTCTCTAAAAAAATCTCTACAGTCTTTAGTAAACAAGAGCTACTTCTTATCCTCTTTCTTTTGCCACACCACTGTGGAGCTATAGAGTAGCAGGAACTGTCCATCTCAACACATGCATTAAAATGTAGTGTTTCAGACATCTTCCTTCCCATGTCCACAAGAAATTTTCACTGTGAAATATGGTTCTCATCAAACCTATAATTGAAGTATTTTTTTCTTTTTTTTTAATCTGCTTCATCTTTAATAACCCAGCATATGCCAAAAGAAACAACTCCACACACGCCCTGACTTACCCATATTCATGACCTGAGATGGAAGCATCTGCCTTGGGCCAGCCTGGTTGCTGGGTCTCAAAGGGATGCTGGCCGTGGGGTTGCGGATCATGCCTGCTTGCACCGGCCTGTTCATGGCGCTGGCTGTGGGTGCACAGCTCACCCTCACAGCAGCAGCCTGGCTTCCCCAGTCTCCAGAAGTCATGGCAGGTCGAGGGGCATTGCCACCGATCATTCCTGCACAAAAGCCAAACAGACTTAGGTACCAGCACATGATTCAGAACAGCTTTAGCACTACTGCTGCCTGATGAGCTGCATTTTCAGCAACAAAAGTGCACTGGTTTCACTCAAATCACATTGTACCACAACTACCCATCCAGATGTGCAAAGCTACAGAACAGTGCCTTATGCTGCTTAGTCAAGGGACTGGAGATTGTTATACATTTTACAAGAGGAAGATCCCTTTATCATTTCCAAAATGCTGTTCAGAGTAAGTGTTCCCATATGTAGTCTGCAACAGGTGCTGAGGGTGTGTGGATAGCCTTAACTTCCTTCCTCAGGAAATGAATCACGTTTGCTGATTTGTATGTCACTGCTTTACTTTCCAAGTGCTAAGTGAGAATGGAGACTTGAGTAACAATGTGTTAACGTAAACATGCTTACAAATTAGAAGGATTGTATATAAATTCACATTCTGCAAACATCTTTTGGTGACTTCCTTCATCTGGAACCTAGAGCCTTCTTAGCTTCAAGGTTCACCCAGATAATCTCGCACCGATGTACAGTGCAGGGAAATTACTCACAGAAACTTTCCGATAGATGCTGAAGTTCATTACCGTTATTGTAGGGGAAGTCCTCCCACATCTACTGTAAACAACTGATACAGTTTATTTACACTTGGAATATATAGAATACTACACTCTGACAGTAGCCAAAAAACCTCAGCCAAACTCCAACACAAAAACCCCCTAAAATCCAAAGATGGGCGTTCATAGTATTTATACATTTCAATTTTAATCAGTCAAGAGAGCAGGTAAGACACTAATTTCAGATTGGACTATTGGTTCAGATTTGTTTCTCCAGTTGCATTTTGCAATATCCTTAAATGAATACTAAAAGCCACACAAATAATTATTACTCATCAGTTCAATTACTTGGTGACAAATAACCAAAGAGAAAAACTGCCTGAAGAGGGTCTCTGTTTTGCGTGCTGTACAAAATTTGCTTTAGTGTTACATCCTCAGGTTTGTTCTATTTGTGTACATATTCTATGAGTTGAAATACGTGTTGTGCTAGAGCAAGGCAGGAACACAATAATACTCTCTAATTTGTATACATAAGATGAATGAAATCCTCTAATATGTATACAGAATATGAAAGAAATAGGACACTTAAAAGAATACAAGTTGAACTGCCTAAATAGGCTATTTCATTATCTGGCAGCATTCCTTTTTTAGTACTGATGCGAACTAAATATAAAAATTTGACACTGAATAGCCATCTGAAAGGACTTACAATGCCCATTTATTTACTCAGAGCTCTTATAGCTGTTGTCACACACTTCCACAGTCTCAGACTGCGCATTAGTTGAAGTAAATCCACCAGCCAGACTGTTCTTGTCAAACACGCTACAACACCTCTGTACATTATTAAGTTAGCGTTGTAACTGCAACATCCGATGGTTCTCAGAAAGGTTATGTGTCAGAAAATGATGAAAACATTAGCATTTCTTTCATTTAAAATGAGAACAAAGGCTACTAAATACAGGATAATTGATGGCAAAATCAAGTTCTGTAGAGACACACACTGTAAGGGCAACAGTATTGCCCACAATTTTGTTTTGAAAGATCCATCCCTATAGACCAGTGGTTCATTTGTTTCTGTGAGGCAGAAAGACTGGATTTTTACCTATTTAAGCCTCAGCTGAATCTGTAATATTTATGTGAACAGACTCTAATTGCCATTACACTGTGTTCATCTAGAAGTTTTCTGGTAGGTGACAAGCAGTGCACAGGGGCAGGACTAAAAATACGCAGACACAGAAATTCAAAATAAATATGCCAATACATATCATCCCACGAAACATGATTTTTCCAGACTTTTTCAAAAGTAATAACCTGTACTTGTAATAACCCCAACGTTAAGCTACACATGCTATAGCCTGTCACTCAAGTATATTAAAAAAGAAAAAAAAAAAAAAGGAAGTCATCTTACCTGTGCTACTGCTGCCTAAAGTTCCTTGACTTCCTATTATCCCTTCATTCCTGCCCATCAGACCCGGCTGAGGTATCACTGAGTAAGGGCTACTCGTTCTTATGGGTGGGAAAGTTCCTGCACCTGTTGGGTTCTGCAGTGTAATGTCAAGTGGTAAATTCTGGTTTGGTAACAACCTGCCCAGTTGCCCTGCTCGTGGGTTATTAAAAGCTAGACAGGAGGAGCAAAGAAAAAAAGCAAAGTTACAAAATGGAAACTTTACAGGTTAAAAAGAAAAAAAAAAGAACCCAGACACAATTAAAGCTCTTGGGCTGAGCTATTTAATGCTGTTTAATTTACCCACTCCTATCCGTCTGAGAAACATCCCTTCTTGACATTTTAATGTAAATTTCAAAATGGAACATTCTGACACTAAACACAAACCAGATATGATGTATATTTTAAAAAACTTTAAATGATGCAATTTAACTGACAGAAGAGCCACTACAGCAAAATACACCCCTATGTGATGTGCATACTACTGCCAATTAATCTTATACCTAGTAGGACTGTAATTGCATGCAGATCTCATCCTGAGGCAGATTGTTAGGAATTATCTCAGTTTTGAGTGTCTTCCAGCACAAGCTGTGCCCCTGAAGAAGTTATCAAAATTAAGGGCAGATTGAGTCTATACTGGATCCCATAGCCCCATTTCTACATGTCCCTTTTAATTATTTTTTAATTTTTTTTCATTAATAAAAATAAATACTTCCATGATTCAGCAACAATAAATAACTGGTCCAGAATTAGAGCTGTGCCACAATAATATTCTGGTAAAACAGAACCATCCTTGATGGTTACTGTCATCTTTATGTAACTATTTTCTTCTAGTTTGTGCTTTTAAAATCAGTCTCTGTGAAGAAGACTGCCTCAGAAAAGTGAGGTTCAGATTATGATTGGCAAGCATCTGGCTCACCTAGTCTTTGGGCAATATTCCAATGCAGAAAGCATCTCGTATGTGCACAACTAGTTCTTAAACATGAATCAAAGACTGACCTTGTAGCTATCATTCCATTTCCAATCATACTCACAAAACACATACAAGTAAATTACACACTTTTGTGAAATTATTATTTGCAGTACTTCCTGATAGCTTCCCCTAGTAGAGGTTCTGATTTAACAGCATCCTTAAAGTGACTTCTGCATTTTACCACATTACAAAGAAGTTAAAAAACTTCTTTCTTATTTTAGATTGAAGTAGCGCTACTTTTGAATTTGGAAACTTACATGAAATTTAGTAAGCTTATTAAAAAGTACAGAAACATTCTATTCCAAAGGTCTCTGGCTTTTGTTCTTATGTTATAAAACCAGACTGCAGGAATCTATTATATTTATTCCTTTTTTTTAGTGTTAAGTTCTCTGGCAGGTGAATTTGCCTATATGTGTGTACAGGAAACACATCACATCACATACACCTAAGTCTTGACCATGAGATCAAAATTTTGTCTTGTCTCTCTGTTCAAACAAGCAAACAAAACTTACTCATGAAACAAAAATGACCTTCTGAAGATTAGGGGCATCATCAAGTTTAAGGATTGAACAAAAAATGAACTTAAGTGACAGTTTCAGAATAGTTTGTTCCAAAAGTTTGAAAAATCACATAGATGAGCGAGTTGTTATATGTGTGGTTTTGCCAGCACCCCCTGATCTTACAAAAGGAAAGCTGGAAATGCAGCACAAAATAACAACACAGCAGATGAACTGTGATGGTGATTAGATCACATATTCTGCTCGTGGTCAGGATGGGACTGAAGGAGGCTCCCTGTTCCCATGTAACACACTCAAGAAATTTGGCAAATCTAGCAGCTTTTTCTTTTAACAGATAAAAATATTTAAAGTATTTTCATGTAAAACCTGTAACATGAAAGCTGGTTATTTCTTCAGAAAAAAATAATTAAAAAACCCCAAACCTCTTTTGGAATTGTATATGATTTGACATTCATTCTACATTGCTTTTCTGTGAGCATATGAGAAGCCCCTCACTATTTCTGTGCACCTGTTTTCTGTATGTTCTTCTACTGAAAACAAAGCAGAAGTTCCTAGGGAAATCAGGCACAGACACAAGACTGAGCCAGAGGAAAAGGTTTTAGGGTTTTAATATAGATGGGAAACAGGATGCTGCTTTTACAGAACTGCTGCTAACCACCAAGTCACTCTCATTTACAATCATACTGTTACTGTACTGTCAGTAGCTTTGAAAGCAGATTTAAAGCTAGGTTAACTCTAGAAAGCCAAAAGGCTCCATTGGAAGGAACCAACAGACCTTGCTTCAGGAAGAATATACTAAAGACTTTACATGCACATAGATTTTCTTCTGACTTTTGTGCTGCTGCTGTTAGTACGCCCATACTTATAAAAATGAGTACATTAAATCCAAGCATCTTACTCTGAGCAACATTGATAACAAGTGATTATTTAAGGATCTGAAGCGGCTTTAATACGAATTTAAACACTAATATTTACCAACAGAATATTAATATTTATTTGAACATTTCTAAGTAATTTGGGTTACTTTGAAAGTGGCCCGGTGTTTTTTTAATATTATCAGAATATCTAAAAATATTATCTAAAAAGTTTTACAAAAAAAGAAATCAGTTTCCACCTAAGGAAGTAAATAGATGCTGCCACCCTAGCCAACAGGAGCAAAAAATGAAGTAGTGGCTTTTTATGCTACTTTATTCAACATTAGTTGATAAGACTTCTGTCTTGCTTGCTTTCCATTATTCTGTGGTGGTAAACCAACATTTCAATGCTGATTTGTAAGCTAATTAATAAAATTAAGGAAAACTGTCAGCTGGAAGGGACTCAATTAAAAGCCACAATTTCAAATTAAACTTGAACATTCCTCTTTATCATCTGTCCTTCTATAAATCTTGTGGTTTTAGAGGAAAACTCTCCTTCATTCATCTCTTGTCCCTTTTTTTGCAAGAGCTGCCGGAAAGGAGTGATCTGCATCACAAAAAAACACTCTCCATGCCAAAGCCCTCACAACAGCAGCATCAGATACAACCACAACAGGGGACATTTGCTTTATTTTGAGGTACCCTTAGAATTCCTCAGAGGACACAGACTTCCAGGGTGAACTTGGTGTGAATTAGACTTAACCTCCACGTGTGTTTTGAAATGGGACGACCGCAGGTGGCGCTGTGTCATCATGCAACACCAGAGCAGGACAAGGAGCTACCCGGTTCCTCCCCAGCCGACCCAGGGACACCTCGACCCCTGCTCTGGGGGTTCACAAGCTTAGTGTACACGTGTGTTGAAGGCGGAGTGGACTCACTGCTCTGTGAAATCCTCATTGCTGGTTTCTGGGTGGCCACCGCCGCGCCAGGGCTGCTGTCACTGGTGAGCTGCATGAGGTCATTGATGATGGCTTGCTTGTCGACCGAGCCCGCTGGCACGCCTGGGCGGCTATCTGGGAAAAGCTGTGGTAACTGGCTGTTCTGCAGGTCATCCAGAATCTCTTCCAAGTTATCCAATTCACTGCCTGGCTGCAACAAAGAAAGCACAAACCCACAGTACACATCGCTGCTCGCCTGCTGTTGGCATCCTGCTCACACCAAGCCAGGCAGCCTGCAACTGTTACACCCGCACTGGTTTTGGATGCCTCCGGCAAGATGCCCGATGTGGAGGAAGCTCACAAAGCTGTTGTAAGGGGACTGTGGAGGCTTCCCAGGGCTCGTCTGCCTTGCTTGTGGGGAGACCAGTGTGGCACTGGCACCCCTTCAAGAACCCAGCATCAAGATGTATGATTCCACATGGTTCATACCTCGGGCAACAGGGAGACTCTCCCTGTGCACTCGGTGATCGGTGCTGACAGCAGGAATAGTTTTGGCAGGAGAAGAGATCCAACAGTGCTGAAGATGGGGGTTTACATAGGTATAACTAATATTCCTTTCAGCACAGTCATATTTCTAGTCTCTTTATGACTTGATTAAAAGCATATGATGGAAAAGTTGCTTCATGGCTAAAACAATTACCCATATGCTTTTTCTTTGTCACATTCAAAACCTGAACACCGAATAACTCTATATAAGTTAACTGGCAAGAAAGACACGTTTCAATGAAGTTCAATAAATTAAAACCTGAGAACTAGTTACTAGAATTTGGAATTGATTTTGCTCACAACTTCCGAAATAATTCCGAAAATAAAAAAAATTCCGAAATAATTAATTCCGAAATAAAAAAAAACTTCTCTGGAGTAAGAAAAGAGAAATCTAGTTACACTTAATTCACTAGAAAATTATCATGAAATAAAGATGGAAGAAAAATTAAGTTCACCCTATACTAACATAAATACTGACCTGCTTGTTTTTCTTAAAAATGTTGATTTTTGTAAGTATTTTTCTGGCAGCTTCTCTGGCTGTAAACTCTAAGAATTAGAATACTTTTATGACTGAAATGTGGAAGTCATCACAACTATATCCTCCAACCCTAAACCTTTGAATAGGGTAAAACTTGGGTAACAATTAACAACAGAGAGTCCAGACTCAGTTACCACCAAGCTGCACAGGAAACATATTATGACAGTATTTATAACAAATATCTACTCAAAATCAGCATCTTCATTAGGAAATGTGTAATGATGGAAGAGAGGCAGAGTGAGCAGCTAGCTGTGAAGGACAAGGAACTGAGAAATAACACCACAAACATGCACAACTGAAATACAATTCTTCCTGGGTTTTTGTCCTTCCCCATATCATGAACTTCTGACTTATTGATAGCAAGCTCACAGCACAGATCACAGGATAATGCAGAAATACCTGAGATAGTTTTAAACTAACTACAGAGGCTTTAGCAGGCTAGCTAGGAAGCACTGCACATTGTACAGTATGCACAGAAGTCCTGCTGTCACATCTAACCTGCTCCTGGGAAGCTCAGCTATTTTATTCAAAAGTAGCTAAAATGCCCCAAGGTTACACTGCTACATGCCTTTTTTGGGTGACTGGCTGCAAATAAACATGGTATTTACTCCTTTACTCCTTCTACATCATCTCCAAGTTTTACAGACTGGAGTATATGGTGCAAAAGGAGGGAGTTTACTCCATTAAAAGGCATCATGTGGGTGATCTGGAGGCTGGTGTAATTGGCAAAATGGTAGGAAATCACAGAATTAGAGGACTGGAGGAAATTTAAAACCTGAAGGCAAGATCAGCGTATGCCATTCCCTACAGAAGTTCATACAGCAGCTTGTTAAAAACATCCAGTGACAAAAAATCCACAGCTTCCCTGGGGAATTGGTTTCAGCACTCTGCCATCCTTACTATTCTTGTGAGTTTTTTTCTCAGTCTCAATGCAAAATCTCTCTCACTGAAATGGAGGCCTTTCCTTCCAATTGTATTTTGAATCTGGAAAACACATTGTGCTCCCCTTTCTTTTTCTTATTTTTCTGTATTTGAAAATACATGCCCTTTTGGTCTTAAGCTGAAATAAATAAACCACCTCAATTTGTGAATCTTCAGCATATAAACTGTTCTCTAGACTGCTTATTAGTCTTGTTACTCCTGCAGATTGCCTTCAGCTGATCCACACTTTGGCTGAAGCCATGTCTGGAACAGGACTTAAAATGAAGCCTTACAGCTGCTGAGTAAAGCAGAAAATTTACTCTACACATGGTATGCTTTGATGGCATATTCCAGAAAAGCTGTAATTTTTTTAATTACGTGACATTACTGACTCAAACTCATCATGATTCCTAGACACAGTTCTGAAAAAGTCCTATCTAGTCAGTTGTCCCCTCCTTTTTAAAAAGAAATCTGTAACCCTATCCTTGACTATTGATAATAAATAGCATTTATTCACCCTGAATGTTCTAACATGTTTTCTCTATATCTCCTTGTTGCAGCTGAATTTGAATTCTGTCCTCCAGTGTGCTTGCAGATATTCAAGTACCACATGCATCTTTACCAAGGATACCCTCTGTTCTCCCATCAGGTCATTTAGGATAACTAAAACACTGAAAAGCTCTAGATGCTGCACGAGCTCCTGCAGAATCTCCATTTTGACAGTGAATCCATCAATAACTACTGTGTGTGTAAGGATTTCCAAACAGCTTCCTGCCCACTCACAGCAGATTCATCTTGACCATGCATCTCTAACCTGCTTATGAGAGTGTTAGAAGTAAAAGGGCCAAAGAGCCTTACTCAAACCCAGGCACATGGCACACACACTGCTTCTCTTATGTCAACAAGCCTGCTACTCTCCTGCCAAAGGAAAAAGGGTTTGTCCAACATTACCTGTTTTTGACAAATCCCACTACCTTCCAGGCAATTACAAGCAGCTGGATGGACACAGTACACAGACAAAAAAGGCTGAGCCAGGAGGAATCAAGTGTGATTCTATGAAGCCTAAATCATGGCACGGACAGGTGATAAGCAGATTCAAAAAAGTGCTCCAAGAGACAGCCATGAGTGATGTTTATAGGAGCTGCAGTTTGAGTGATGGGAGATCTGGTACAAGAAGACTGCAAGAGCCCGTAGAAGAGACTGATATTGAGTATCATAAATTATAGAAGGATGATTCAGTACTCTTTGGGGGAATTAAGACATATGGCCTTCATTAAACATATCTGAGACAATAGTGAAGGGAAGTTTTATATGTTGTAAGGGGTTTTTTTTGGTTGGTTTTGTGAGAGATTTTGTGTTGTCCTCTCTTTTAACATTCTGGCTACTGCAATTTGTTGTTTAAACATTAGGTGTTAAAATAATAACAACCCCAAACCAAACCCAAAACAATGCCAGTGAAGAACATATTGATACAAATGTGTCAGAAAACAGCACTCCCTAAGATGCTTTTAATTCCTCTCAGGAAGTGGCAAAGAAAGGCCAAATACAACAGATGTATTTCAACAACATAAATACATAACCTTCCCCTTTTTTTTTGCATAAAATAATCAATATTATTTTTGATGAGGGTTCTCAACTGCTACAGAAGTTCCGAGATAGGTTTAGAAGTAAGACCAAGCTACAATGTTAGCCTAAGTCTTTCCAGAGTCACCCTCAAATGGCACCATATGTGCAGAAACTAGCATTAAAATATTTACTTGGTTAGTTTCATGGGATTTTTCTTTTATTTATATTCTATATTTATTTTGTTAATGGTCTAAATTGAACTTTATGTAAATAGAAGGCACAACCTAACCTCCATGCAAAACAATTATTTGTCATGAATTGGGGGGGGGGGGAAAAGCCTGATAAGTTGTTAAGAATCACAAGAAAGTTTTTGTGTATGAATTTTCATATCTCTAAGTAGTGCAATGACTACAATCTCCACAGAACTTGGACACCAAAGGCCAGGAAGCATAAGACAAATTATTCTTAGAAATATTTTTGCATTTGAAAAAGTACTTATTTTATACCGTCATGTAGAGAAATATAAAATAAAGTGCTTACAGAATTTTTTTAGCTCTACTGAAAGGCAGCTACACCTCAACATGAAGTCTGGTTTTACAAAAAGTTGCTATGTCAAAATCTAGCTTCCATGGATAGTAAAGGACTGGATAATATTCTCAACTTTCTGGAAATCTCCTTCCTGCCATGGACAATGCCCTTGGCTTGCACTGAGACCCTGTATTCTAAAGACTTACAACAGGATGTCTTCTGGTGGGGACACAACTTCAAACTATACCTTCCTTACATAAATCATAAGTTAGCTCATCTGCTACCTCTGAAGCGTGGGCAGAGCAGTTGACCATAAGAGGTAAACAAAACCAAATTCCTGATCCAAACCAGTGATAAATTAAAGGATTATAAAAAGAAGGGAAAAGGAAATTAGAAGTGAAATCAATATGGTGTTTTTCTCTGTGGTAACTGCAATAAAGATAAAATTGGCTAGAAATCCTATTATATTATCAGGCTACTCTATGACTAACTTTTGAAAACAGAAATCTAATTGAAAGACATTCAGAAAGTGGAATCCCTATTCTAAGGTTTTGATAGAATTTCAGGAAGAAACCAATGTTCCTCATCAACTTAATGGATTTTGGACTATTAAACCAGAAATAGGTTTTTGGAAGATGAGTGGCATGTGTAAAGAAAATATGCTAGCCTTGGGAAGATAATGGTTTCCACATAAAGCAGAGTTGATAAAGTATGTGAGGAACTCCAGAACAGTTTCTGAGTTTTAGGACAAAAATGTATATGCTTAAGATAATTTCTGGAACAGCACTGCTGGAGACTGTTCCATTGTGAAGTCCCTGTCAAGCAGGCTGTCTATATTGTCTACTGGCTAAAAAAGAGGAGAGTACACTTGTGAAGATTAGGATTTTATTCCACACTACCCCAAGTAATTTCTCAGAGAATAAGCTACTTTAGCAAAGCAATATCTGACGCTGTTCATCAGATTCTGTTTCTCTGACGTCCCCTTACATTTTCACCCTCCTTCCCCTCGAAGCTGTCAGCCAGTCCTTCCCACACTTGACCATCTCCTGACCACTACATGGGCTGCTCCTGGCCAGCAGCAGCACGTGCTGGCTGCAGCCAGAAGCACAATGAGGGACAGCCCGAGCAGTGGTGTATAGTGAAGGTGCAGGGTAAAGTCCCATCTTGCAGCCACACAGTAGCCAGTGGGCTGTCAGGGAGAGTGGGAGAAGGCAGGTTTACTGCTGAGGGACACACTCTTCCCTTTTTAACAGTGGTATGAGCACTTGTGCTCAACAGCAACAGCGCTGCTACAGTTGGTGCTGTAGGAAAAACTCCACTGAACGTCCCCAGCAGGTCTCTCTTTCATACTCTTCCCTACAGCTGCTGTAACTTGAATAACAATCAGCCTAATAAAGCTTGTTAACCATCATCCCACCAAGGAAGGGAAAAAGGTACGACAGTGCTGGAAATATTCTCTGCCATTTGAGAAAGGCTTCCTGTCAGTTGCTGCTCCCTGCAGAAGTGTATGTTTAAACCCACTACCTAGAAGACTGCTATTTTTAGTAGAGTGGTGCACTTCAAAGCATTTCCTGCTCAGAAAGTCACACCAAAAGTAAAAGGAGAAAATGCAATGGCTCTGCTGCCTCCCAACACACTCCCTTGCAGAGGCCACCCCACTGCTGGTCTACTGCAGTTTCCAAAGAAACTGCACACCCCAATGACTAATTACTTAAAAATACAACATTCCTCAGGGAGGAGAAGTTTTAAATAAACCTGCAAAATAGGTAACACAAGCACATGGCTAATTTTTACATATGGAAGGAAGAAGGAGGGGGAAGGATACAGGAGGATGGAAGAATTTAGCACAAGAATCTGTGTTCTGGTCTTGTACTAAATAGTTCCAGCTTTGATCTAAATTTAGGCAATGACCACTTCCTGTAGGAGACCATCTTCCAAAGCTGAAGAGTTTTTGATGCTAAATATTTTCAGTGATATCATAATTGGGGTAAAGTGGCTATTTGTTTAAAGGCCTGGCCTTCAGACAGTTAAACACTTACATTATTCTATATTCCCCACCATTTCCTCTCCTGCTCCACTCTGGACTTCTGTTTATTCAGCTCCAGGTTTCACTGCATTTTAAGTAGGTTTTAAAACTCTGTTTACAACCAACGAGAGCAACAAAAGCCCTTCTGTCATTATCCAGCAGTATTCCCTCACAGAGATGGGACTGGCTCCTCTCTACCTTGGGGCTGAGGAAGCCTTTACCACTTTATCACAATTCCTGCACAGCTTCATGGTTTTCTGAATAAACCCAACTCCTGGACCTTTTCTGTACCTCTGGTTCCCCTGTCCTGGGAGACAAACTCTGTCTTCAAATTTTAAGAAAAGGCAATACAGTCGTAGTCCATACTTCAACCCCCTAAAATCGCTCCCTGACCTCAGGAACATAAAATCTAAAAATAAAAAAAATGAATAGACTATTCACTTCATGAAGTTCATAACTCTGGAGAACCTGATTTTCAACTGCTTGGCAGTGCTTGTAGACACTGAAGTCTCTTTCTGTAAAGCTGTCTTATAATTAGTTACATGTTTACATTTAGGGTGAGACAACTTCGTATCTTTAGTCACCAGAAAGTAAGGCAGCTAGTTTAAGCTCTTCATCTGTGCTACCACTTGTCAATGGCAGTATCACTGAGGGGCAGCTTACCTTCTCTATTTTAGACACACATTAGGATAAAAAAAATTCTGGAATACCTCTCTATTTTTCCATCAACGATAAAAGGAACTCGTAGGACTACCTTGGACGAGACAGCTAATTTCTAGAGGGGACAAAACTTGCTTTCTCAGAATGGGTTCACAAGCTAAGATGTTCACTGTGTACTCCACAGAGATCATAAAAGAGAATATTTATATTCTTTTAGAAATTTAATTCTTATTAATAAACCATCTAAAGACCATGATTTTGATCTGAGAATGACGGACATAAATTTTTTGGTGATTACCAAATTCTACATTCTGGTCCAGTACCTAATACGAAGGACTGAAGATCTCTGCCTTTAATCTAGTCAATGTTAAGGATCTGAACTAAAAATTGAAATCTATCAGATACTTTTAAAATAGTCAATTTTTGCCAAATTTAGCTGTGAATCAATTTAGCTGTGAATTTCTTGATATCTGAGTTTTTCTAGCCTAATGAAGCACAAGTTCTCACAGAGAATCTAAGCCCCACCTCTACAGACTACAAAATAGCAGCTTCCTTTCAAAACTAAACTAACATCCAGGCTTGAGGATAAATCCCTGCAGAAATTAGTGTAATTTGGCTTGGTTTCCCCTAAAGCATGGGAAGGATTGAAAAACCACAACCGCTCCTACATAATGGCAATAGCTGTCAAATTCTGTTGAAACAGAAGAAGCAACCTTAGGAATAGCCTGGATAACTGACATTTTAACAATGCTGCATCCACACTGTAGTGCTGTGTTTGGCCTCTATGTTTTGTGGTTATAACCACTGATGAAAGAACTGTCTACTAGTTACAGACTGCCGAAAGGGCAAGTAAAAAAATAATAATCCAGTGCTGTGACTTAGGGCTAAGAACATGTTGTCTATCCCTCCTCAGCCTCAAAATACAATATAGAAAATATAAAAAATGATGTCTTTATATACACACAATAAATAATTACAATAGATTAATAAAAACAAACAAGCTCAAACCTAGTCCGCACATTAAAAATATGCAGTATTTTTAAATCCAATATTTTAATAATGAAGGATATGGCTGTGAATGAGAACCATGAACGTTTGCACAGTGTATGATCTGATCATGATTTACAAACTAAGGCTTCATGCACAGGGCTGCCTAGGGATTAATGACCAGCTGTGAGAGTTGATAGTGTAGGACAAATCTAAGGATCATTAACTCCAGCTAGTTATAACCTCCCCAGAAAATGCCTTACATTAAAATTGATATTGTAATTACCCATTTTATAAATAAAATAAACATACTGAAATAGCAAATTGCTTTTGCTGCATCCCTTTTCTTGTAAAGCTCTGAAAACTGGAGCATTCTGGGTGATGTGAACCTGGTGCTTTTTAAAAGTGAATTCTGCATGAAAGCCAGTGAAATAACACTTTTTAGCATAGGTCCTAACAACACACAGTTTATTAGTAGGTTGGGTAGTAGAGCAACAAGTAATCTTGCACAGAATGTGAAGAAATTCTGAAAGCAAAATAAATGCAGGTAACCTTGCACAGGGAGACATGATCTCTGCTCTGAACAATTAATCATCCACAGGAACTTGGGCTGAATATAAAGAATTTTTAAGGAAAAAAAAAGAGAATAAATCCTCCCAATTGGCACAGAAGTCTATTGCTCTGATTTTAATTTGTAGGTCAAGTATAGCACAAAGACCAGTAATGCAAAGTTGGTATCAGTCCTATTCTTGAGCACAAACCTGTTTTCCACAGGAGGAGTGTAGCGGCTATGCTGGGCCAGGTCAAGGACCTATTTAGCACACAGCAGTTCAACATCAGCCTGTGGGAAAAGCTGTCAATTAGTGAGCACTAACCAACAGTCATGAGTATTTTCTCTTTGCCTGACTACCATCTGGGAAAGGTTGCCTGCGTTATCCATCTCCTCCCAGGCAGAGTCTGTGCTTTTAGACAGAGTGATGATCACAACCTAGTAACACCAATTGGAAAACTGAGTGAAGACTGGATTTCAAAAGACAGATAACAGTTTTCTGAAGTGCCAAGATACTACTCTTAGAAGAAGTTAGATGGTAGAAACGCAGGTCTAGAACATGTCATTCACATGTAATGCAAAGATTAGCTTACCTGTTCATTAGGCTCAAAGCTTATCTCTTCTTTTTCCGTCCTCATAGCTATTAACTTTGTGCTACCGGAAGGGTCTGTCTTACTGTCCAACCGCTCCAGTTTTGGGGGTATGTCTGGTAAACCAATATCTTTAGTATCATCTTTATCTAGCAAGTAGCGAAGTAGTGCATTATTATTCTTCTTAGGACTCGCTGGCTCCTGTTTAACAGTCACCTCTGAACCAGGAGCTGTGCTACTGGACTCCTGATTCAGTTCTTTGCCTGTGGCCTCTGCTGTGAGCTTGGCCAAATCTACAGGAGAACTACTGTCCTGCAATAGTCTGTGCAAAATTTTATGCTTCTCCTTGAGCGAGGTTCCATGTGCTGAACCAGACCCAGGCAACCCTCCCGTGGAGTCCTTGCTAATGTCTCCCATGGTACTGGACAAAGGTGAAGGCTCCATCTGATCTGATTTGGTGGTCAGCAATTGTAAGAGCTTTGTCTGGCTTTTTCCGTCGTGCAGTTTGTTTTGTCCATCAGGTCTCTCGCCACTGACAACCGGTGGCATGTTGCTATCGCTGTTATCTTTCTGTTCTCCTGAATGGCAGCTGCTCTCTGCTTGTCCAGTTGTACCTTCTGATTGCTCCCCGTATATTCCAAAGCAGTCTTTAGAGTCCAGGCTTCCCATCTTGCTCAGCTGCGGAGGATTCATATTCACAGGGGAATTTTGTAAATTTCCCATTTTTAGGTCAGGTGAAGCCAACGACGATCCTAGAGAAACGCCATGGCCCTCGCTGAGGGCCTGAAGTGCGTTCAGGGAACTGTTGGTGTAGTTATGGCTATTTCCTGTGCTGCTGCAGACTCCCACAGGTGAATGTAAGCTTCCTGCAGGGGAGAACTGACTGGGTGGGATGCGAGGACTTCCTGCCACTCCAGGGCTCACACGATGCCTTGGGGAAAGCATAGAGTTTGGCTGCCCTGGGTTCATGCCAGGGCTGCTTTGTGAGGGGCTATTCATTTTTAGTGCATAGTTACTACCCTGAGGAGTGGATGCTTGTATGCTTGACACATGGTTCATTCCCCCTGAACCACCAAACCTGCCTGCTGGCATGCCCATTTGTTCCTTTGGGCCATTTATGGCAAAATTTATATTGCTACTGATGGTCATATCCTGACCTGGGTTCCCACTGCACATGGCCTGATGGGCAGGGCTGCTGGAACTAATTGGGTTCAATATCTTCCCCATTCCTTGTCCAGTCAAATCCTGATTCATTCCACAGACATTCTGCTCTCTGTGTGGCAAGGGGGAGAAAAACAGCCTGTTAGCTAAAATGACAGTGGACAAGCTGCAATTACTTTACAGAAAAAGAAGCAAAACCCCAAACCTTGCTTTAAAATAACACCAAACCCCTACAATCAAAACCAAATCAACAATGTGAAAAAAGTGATATGCAACTCTCAACATGGCAGAACATTAACAGTATGTTTTTTCAGAACCTCATTAACAAATCAGTGGAAGAGAAGAAAAACAAAATTATACTTCATTTAAATGACAGTCCTTAGAAATGCAGATAGGTTACAATTTCAAACCCTCTCCCTTTAATGTATCTTTCCTCTACAATTTGACAAGAGCTAACTTCTAGAACTGACAGAAATCTCATCTGAAACATATGACCCAACAAATACATGTTTTACAAGACAGCTGTGGACAGCTGTTTGCTGGAGAGTTTTAAATTTCTGTGAGATAGCCCCACCACAAGGCTGGAGTGGGCTATTTGCCCACCAAGTTCATAGTGAAAAGAAAGTTGAAAAAGTCACATTTCTACACTGCCAGAGTATTTCAATACTGCTCCAAAACAGCATGTGAGCCAAGGGAACTACTGGATACTGCTTTAGAATGAGAACAGTCTGTTAGCAATCTAGTCTTGCACAGGCATTTAGGAAAAGGGAAGAAGGAAAAAAACCCCAAACCACACACACGTGAGCTGAAACTCATATTTTAGAGACACAGGCTGTAAGACAGAGGAAACAGGGGAGAGAGAGACCTCCCCCCGCCAAGAAAAAGCTCTTGTGAGAGCACCTGAAGGTCACTTCTCTTTTCCTCAGTAGATTTTAATTAGTTTATAGGAAGATGCAATATACTTTTTACTTCTGTGTTAAAACCTAATTCAGAAAAATTAGAACACATTCTCAAATACTAAAAGCTACAGAAGAGACAGAGTCAAGCAGATAAGGAAGAAAAAAACAGAGGTTCTGACAAAAGTCAAATAAACTCTGAACTTCTAAAAACAAATACTCAGGGAACATTCCTAATATGCATTTTCCATGAGACGAAAACCACTCCTACTTGCACAGATTAAGTAAGTGCAGATAAACCTTCGCATTTTGATAAAGCATGAGAAGTGAAAAAACTGAAGAACACAGAGTAGTGACCCTTGTTATTCTGTATTTGTTACCTTACATATAAAGGCAAAGGTGAACAACGTGAACTATAAAAAGAGAGGCGGATTTTTAAAACCTTATTACAAAAACAATAGTACCAGCATTGTGCTAAAAAAAAAAGAGGCGAGAATATATGCAAGTGCCATTTTTAACTTAATGGTCCTTTCTTAAATTTAAAATTTAGCACTTCATGAAATACTAGGTACATTCAGAAATCCAAAGAAAAAAAAATTCAGACAGCTTTTGGTCATGTCAATTTGCAAATCTACAATTTCTGTAAAAGCACTGTTTTATTCTTCTCAGAAAAAAAAAAGATACTGAGGATTCAAGGAAAACAGCATTGTAATTATAATCGGCCAACACATCTAACACAAATAGGACACAGAGTGACTTAATAAAAATTGTATGTTGAAGTTCTGATACTCATCCTTGACTTTAACATATTATTGACTGTGCTTTTTAAAAAAACCCAAAACTAATAGTGGTGGCATTTCTCAGGATTGGACATGTGAAAGCCACTGCTCCAAGCACCAGAAAAGACAAGGAATGAAGAGAATCAAGGTCCTAGTAATTATAACGTGTACTTTTAAGAAGACCCAGCACCAAGGTATGACAGACTGTGAACTACAGAAATGTAATCCTTCAAAGTTTTCTAGGTTTAATTATATTTGGAAAGTTTCTTGTGTCTATTATGCAAAATACAGGAAATTAAAATACTGAAATTAAGAACGCGACATTAAAGGAAATTATGTATGTTTAATGGAAGATCTTAATGTGAAAATCTAGCATGCCATTTTTAAATCCTGAAATAATCTTACAGCCTTTTCCTGCTGCAAGCATTGATTTCAAAATCTTATGCAACCTTGTACTTTCCATGTCTCTTTGCAGAGTGTGGATGTAGCAAAGTGGCCAGGATTACCTGTGAAGCATATGAAAGGAGACTACAAGCTGAGGTTCATTAGTCGTCTGAGAACGGATGAGCTTGCTCTTCGTTTGGGCAGAAGCGATAGTGCCATCCGACAAGGAAAACCGATAAACTGGACTAAAAGCTAGTCCCTGCCTCAGCACTGCAAGCAAGCAAAATAACAGAATTAAATTAATGAGAAACTGTAGTACAGGTAGCTTAGTTGCTCAGCACCTGACGTTCTAAATCCATCAGCACTGATATCATAGATACCGTGCTACTTAAATAAGGAGAAAGCCCCCCACTTTTGAAAATAAATAGTTGCAATGCACATAAAATAAAGGATCCCACATACTGTAGGGTGATTAAAAGAAAATCTATATGGAGTGACAGCAATAACAGGAAGTTACTATGAAATACAGTGTATTTCAGGACTAAACAGGAAGTTCTTGATATCCATTTCACTCTTCATCAAATATGTGTCTAATTCCTTTTGTTCCTCATACTTTTTTTCATCTGTATCATCTATACCGTGATGATTAATATAAATGTCTTTAGTTTTTAGATCATGTTTCCAACAGCCTGTATCTTTTCCTCCATATTGCCTGCCTAAACTGTCTTGTAACAGTTACTTTTAATACATCTTTAATTTAAAAAAAGTACATAAATCTCTTACATGTGAACAACTGGAAATAAGAACAACTAAAATAAGAAAGTTTTACTTTCTAAAGAACAAATAACAAAGATATACAACTCAAAAAAATGACAAATACAATTACTTAAGCTAAAATTTGGGCTGTGTTACCCCTTCCCAGTGTTGACTGCACTTCAGGTTTGGTGTTTACTTCACTGTACATATTCTGCAGTTCTTTAAGTTTTCAGTGTAAATCTGAACTTCAAGAAATTCAACCTCTACAAATACTTTTAATTTCCTATTTTTTTCATACATATACATTTTCTGTGGGTTTTTTTATTTTTTTTTTTTTTTAATTAACAGTATAATCTGATCTTCATTTCATTGCTTGTCTTTCAGTATTTCCTGTTGTAATGAAATTACATGGTTTTCCAAGGGTGGCCTTTATTTGTCTCATCTACAGAGCTACCACATTTTCAGCCTTGCAAGACTGGGTATGATTGCTTTCCTTCCCTGTCCCCCACTGTTATATATTGTTCTGCAAGATTTCAAAGTATTATTTAGGCACTGAGAAAACAGGAAGCACAATTTAAACAACCAGAAGGGTTTCTTTCAGAGTAAAAACGTAAAGAAAAACAAAAACCTACAACTGTGAGACAATACAAAGCAAAATTTCACTGTTAGGTATGTCATTGTTTCAGTTTAACCTTTGGGCACCAGAAGGTCCAAAGCTCTTAACTTTAGCATATACCACATCAGGAAATTCCAGTACTCAATGCCAACAGGATACAAGTGAAATCTCTACTTAAATCATTTTCCAAACCAATTCTTTAAGCAAACAAGAATGTTTCCGTATTCCTCTTGAGGAAATGCTGTTTTTCTGACCGTGGCCAATAAAAACTTACCATATATTCTGCATTTTATACTGACATTTAATTTCAAAGCATGTTTTTTTATTGTTTATCAAGCTAATTCTGCATTTTTTTTCCACGTTGTAACACCGGATTACTTGTAGGAGACCATTACTTTCTCTGCTTCTATTCTCAAACTATAACGACTTAAAAATGCAAAGAGTTTCTCAGTCAAGCACAAAGATGCTATGGTCCAAGATATGCCTTGTTTTTCTTCTCTACACTGCAGGGCAGGGGAAGGAAACATTTCAGCCATTAGTCCTCCCCAGTGCTGTATCCTTTGCAATAAAGCAATTCCAGAGGTTTTTCCTCCCCCTCTTGTCACTCACTCTCTTCAGTTCCACAAGAGAAGAGCCTTCTCATTTAGACTAATTGTACAGCTTATACCATGACCCTAAGCCTCTCCTGCAAAATGATACAGTGTAAACTCCAAAGCACATATATTTTCATCACTTCACAGATAGCTTAGAGAGGACTCATTCAAACCTTGGCACTAGGTGTAGGAGCTGCTAATTTGCTCAGGAACAACTTGAAGAGGACTGAAGTAACAAGTGCCATAGCAGATACTCCTAAATGACCTTTGGCACAAGTGGGTTCTTACCTGAAACTGCTCTCTAAACCCCTGGTGTAACTTTAACTGCATACTACCCTCTTCAGTTCTGTCTGAAATCACAGCATAAGGCTGTGAACTCTTAGCACTTCTACTGTATATACCCCAAAAAGTGTTATCTAAAACACCACAGTATTGCTGCGCCTCCACATTCCTAAAACGCCACCTTAAAGTTTCATGAAAGCAGAACATATTAAAGACTATTTAACTAATGCCTCATGACTAAAGCTCTTTTTTTGTGTGTATTTGGTGGAATAATTTGATATTTCAGTTACAATTTGGTTCCAAGACGGCATGCCTGCTGCTTAATGACCATAGTAACTATTTGTTACAGGCTGGCTGTAAACCCTGTTCTACAAACATGAACCCAAAGAATGATGCTCCTGCACTGGAAATGTTCCAGTTATTCCCCACTGGTTTTGAAATTACTTTCCCATGGACTAGAAAGGGTCATTTGTTTTTACTAATTTGGATCTGTGTTACTAGAATTAGCAGTATAAGGGTTTTATCAAAAATCCCCATCCAGTCACTGCCACAGAAACCTCATGGGGAACCTTTCACAGTGCAGTATTCTCCTACATCTTACCTGCCATAATCTTGCCTAAGTAGATGTGCTTGTGCTATATTCTATAACACTTATCAGCTAGATACAGTGCAACAATGCAGGTTTGCAAACAGCACAAGCGCTGCAGCCTTGGCAATTCACACTGAGTGTTTCTCACAGGGAAACGTGGCGGTAAATGTCCATTTTTGTAGAGAAAAGGAATATAGGTCAATGATCTGCAATGTGTGAGTTGAGGTTCTGAAGAATGATGGGCAGTGAATATTTCATTGGGCAACATGCAAGGGTCTTTCATTCCAAAATAACTGACATTTTGAAGCTTTAAAGCACATTCCAAGGTGGCACAGTTATAACAAGCAGGCTAAAGCAAACAGGGTGAAAGGTGCAACATCTGTACAGAGAGCCATCAGTGTGTCAGGTAAATCAGCTTGAGAAGGGGACTGTCACTAGTCCTTGATTGTTCCATGTAAACATAACAAAGAGAACAACAACCAGGAGATACAAATGGCAAACAGTTTAAATACAGAAAGTGCTAAAAATATGAAACCTAACCTTCCTGGTGATGCCTCTTGGCAAAAGATATTTCTCCCTCGTGCTGTAAATGGAACCTCTGAATGCATCTTCTCACCAAATCCTCCCAGCCAGGTTTCATGGCTGCTCGCATGGTACTTGTGTCCAGTGAAGTTATTTTGCCTGGTATTAGATACATTAGAAAACACTTGTTACAGCAATTTCCCCATTGAGGAAAAGAAATTAAAATTAAAAACTCCTACTCGTGTTTCACAATACCTTGTAGATCCTGGCGTGTAGTAAAGCTCTCTGATGAATGAAGAAGCGGTCTTTCCTTCATTGGCGCTCTTCTTGCAACACAAATCAAGCAAGACTGCAAATCTGAAAGAAAAATGTTTATTTTTTATAGAAGGGGAAGACTTTTGTTTACACAAAGACTTCAGAAATATTTTTTAAAAGTTCCTTAAATCCATTTGAACCAAAAAATAGGTCTTGTACCAACAAAAAGATATACAAAACTCAGTGAGTTTATATCTTCGTTATTTCCTACAACATTGAACAAAACAAAAAAGGTGAGTTTGTTTTCTCTTTTTGAAGAAAACTTATCAAGGACTCCAGCACAACCGATAAGTATTGGCACATGTTTTGCATATACCTGTAGTAGCTCAACCATTCCAGAGATAATTAATAAACAAGAATACACTGCAGGCACAAAGAGCACATTTCTTCAACACTCACCATTTCGAACCTTCTAAGCCACATTTCTTAAACATGCCCCAAATGCTCGCTCTCTCTGAGAAAGCAGCTTCAAAATAACCATTTGTACTTACCTGAATACTTATAAAACAATCTGAGGAAATTTACCTGCTGAAGTAGTAAATGGTAAAGGAAATGGTAAACCACGATTGTCTTCAAATTCTAAGAATTCAAAAAATTGCCCTTCAAAACTTTCTTCCCAGTCAGCTACATTCTTCTTACAACTGAAGCAATGTAAAACTAGGATATCTCTTTCAGGTAAACAGTTTCTCTCAATTTCAACTATACTGGTTTAACGAATAGGTGCATGCAAGTGTATACACTCATAGCCAAGACGAAAGTATCTTTCTACAGTTAAATGAAACAGGAAAAAAACTTACCATTTTTCCATTTTTTCAGGACTTAGAGCTCACTTTATCAATTGCCCCAAAACTTCAATAACACAAATTTAAAGTGGTAATTACCTTCACCGTCCTCCTTGAAGGAATTTGGTTGAGAAACAGCAAAGCACTGCATAGTTTCATATTTCTGATGTGCTTCCTGGTTATCATGGCCTTCTTCAGAATCAGCAAGAGGTTTTACCAGCATCCGACAAGTAAAGGTATGGCTATTACGCCTAGGAGTGTCACCAGACCAAGATCCCCCATTCACTGAGCAAAAGCAAAGATCACATAGTGAGATAAACCTGGTAGCAGGCATTTCTGCTGCTTATCCACAGGAAATTAATCAAGGTGCTTTGCAAACTGGTTGAGAAACAAGTTCATTTAACAACAACAACCTAATTTTAATATTAAAGCCCAAACCAGCACATAACAAAGTGATTTACAAAATGATCAGATTTTAAGAGCCCTGCTAATTTGTTCAGCTATCACGCTTTTTTCAAATGACTTAAAATGACACAGTAGAAAAGCAGGATAAAAGTCCAAATATTGGTGCATGTAAAAGTTATACAGTACTGTATAGATCAAGTTAATTTGTAAGTCTGGAAAAAATAAGGCAGTATGTAGGATCTTTCTAGTGAACTTAAAAGTTATTAATACAAAAGAGATGTCTGCACTGTACAAAAATCTGTGTCCAGATTAGAAAGGGAAAGAAAAGGAACTAATATGTATTTATAAAAACAGGAAGCAATACAATAGGGAATATACTGAAACACACAGTCTCTGCTACAATGGGAAAGACTGGAGGGATGAGAATGACCTGGGTGGAGTGATGGATAAAATAAAGGCCTAACACAGTGCTTAAGACAAGTAAAAAAAGAAACAAAATCCTCAGATGCACAAATATAGGTACTGGACATTAGCTGGAACGAATTAATGTAGCACGACATAAGGAAATAGCAGGGTCATATTTAAAATACTCTTCCCTTGCCCTCTTGAGTCATAAAATGCAATAAAGGCAGTAATATATTGAGTTTAGCCATTTACATTTTTGCTTCTTCAGGGTATTTAAGTACACTAATAAAATGCTACAGTGAATTGCGTAATACTTTAAAAACTGCTGCAGGTAAGTGAGGCACCCGGTATTGACTTTCTCCTTCTTTTCACCTCCTCTGAAATACAATCACATTAAACCTAATATCAATATGAATCAAAAAATGGTTGCAACTAACAAAAACGGGTTTTGAAAGATAAGCGTAAATACTGCTAGGAATAAAAACATTGAAATAAAAATCCTAGTACATGGAGGTTGCCGGTTTTTCTTTTATATTCCCCCTTTCCTGGGTCATTCTTGGAAAAACCAGCCTAGACAGAGAACTAACAGAGAGTTCACATAGCTAATGCTGTCTTTTAGTGATTCACCCTGGAGATCCATTAAAAAGTATCAGCTAACATGAGTTACTAAGAGCAATTTTAACAAAGAAAAATTTGAAAAGAGTGGAGGATGCTTTTGAGAATAATATTAATCATTCATAGTCTATATATACATTAAAAATATAGTGTATATGATGAAATGGTAAGTAATAGAAGGACATTAACTTCAGTTATTGAAACATTGACTTATAAAATCAAAGTTAAATAAGCAATGATATGATATGAGGAAAAGTTACATACCTAAAGATTTTGGCAGCAGGATTTTGACAAATTCATTGTGGTCCCCTACATGCAGGATGCTATATATGCTTGTGTTCATCAGCTCTTCTTGGTTGTACCTCAGGTACTGTGTCACATTCTCAGAAACAAACACGACATTACCTTCTGGGTTCACTACGAAGAAGAACCCATCTAGGGCCTATAGGGGGAAAAAAAGAAAAGTAGAGAGAGAGAAACACAATACCAAACAATCAGATTAACAAGATGCCCAGAAAATAAATACTCCACACAGAAGACACAGCAGAATCTTTCCACATCAACCCCAGTTCTTATATTATTGTCTGTAATAGCAATGGACACATTTCAGATTGAGCATCTAATCTTACTTATATCAAACTAGTGTAAAAGCACAGAAAGGTGCACACTTTGCAAAATAATGAAATCCACCCATGGAAAAAACCAAATCTCCCACCTCAAACAAACAAACATAAATAATGGAAGAGGTTGCTATTTATCTGCCTGCGTATGAAGTAAGTAAGCTGGACCAGAAGATGGTTCTGCTAAACCCACAGCCTGTTCACTCCTCTATGCAATACAGGAAGACTGATCCCAGGAAAACATCACAGGACATGCTGTCACAAGGCAAGGAAAACACAAGCAGAAAGAAAGAGAAAGACTCTCTTCCCATCCCCAGCAGTGGATCTTCATGCAGCCAGGAATGCGAGAGATTAACAGTAGAGAAGGGCAAAGGGAGCTGAGAGCAGGCAGTGAGCAGTGAGGATGGGAGAGCTTTAGTCTCTACTGCCAGGAGTGCTTTCATTTGTTTTTAATTTGACACCAACTTAATTCAGTTCACACATGATCCAGAGAACAGGAACCAGACTTTCACCTCTTCAGCTCAGCTTCACGGTTTTCCAAAGGATTTAAAGTTTCTGTGAGGAAGTGTCTACATTAGTATTTTCTGCTGAATAGTCTCCCTCCTTATCTCTTGTGACAGTGACAACCTCGCTGCAGCATTCTTTCCAAGATATCTCCCCTATGTTATCTGAAGCCTAAGCCAAATACTACATCACTTCTACCCAATGAGGATAAAGTAAAAATTTGAGTATTGGTAAGAAATTCTCATGCAAATTTTATTTTTCTTAAGATGCAAGCATGATTGTGGATGGTAGAAATGTCAGAATATATTCATCTAACTTTATCTCATAAGAGCAGATAAAGGGGGACACATTTAAACTTAAAGCACCAAAGAATTCCACTAACAACCTACACAGACTTCTTCAGCTTTGCCTGATTTATTCACCACTCTAAGGATTGGCAGGAAATCACTAGAAGAGTTGTGAGTTATTGCATCTCCAGAGACAGAAAGAAATCAGAAAAGCACGCAACCCATGATTCATTATGGGTCAAAACCAAGTGGATCCATACTAAACCTGAACACAGTTCACTGCAAAACAGTTTTAACAAGCAGGAGCTGCCATAGCAAGCATGTGGCATTTTTGATATGGCCACATTTGTACACTGTACAACTTGTGTGTTGGTCTTAGCAGGCAGTTCTCGAGTCCTCTGATTAGAGAGATGTTAAAAACATTGTACACTACTGAACAACTAGCAAATCCAGACAGTAAAAGAAAAGGCTTAGGATGGAATTTACTTCTGTCTTCAGCCATCTAGCACAAGGCTAAAGAGAAGACAGAGCCAGGCTCTAGTCAGAGGTTCACAAGGGAAGGATGAGACACAACAGACATGCGTTGGAAGACAGGAAACTTCACGGAGATACAAGGAAAAAAAAATTCACTACGAAGGTGGTCAGATATGGGAAGAGGCTGTGCAACTACCCTCCCCAGAGCTATTCAAACCTTGGCTGGACTTGGATCTGGGCCACCAGCTGTACTTGGACCAGCTTGTACTGGAAGGTTGGAATACACAAGCTTCAGAGGTTCTTCCCAAACTAAGTTAGATAATCATTCTGCTCCAGTGGAGGGATAGTTAAAGCACAATGCTCAAGCAGAGCAGTTGAGGCAATGGTTGACACACACTTTCTTCATTCTATTTTATATTACAACATAATAAAACCCACAAATAAATGCGCAAGTGTATACTTTTCCTGACTGCCTCTAAATTAAGATAAACCAAGTCTTTTTTCCTCCTGTTGTCATAAATTCTACTCTCTAACTTTTCTTTTTTATCATTGCCTTCTTGTTTCTGATAATTCTTGGTTTCTCCTGTTAATTTACTTTCTTTGGAGAGCTCCTTCCTTTCTACATGCTTTCTTAACATTCATTACATTTTCCTGCTGAATACTATTTAGTTTAACTAGCAATGATTTACAAATTATTACTAAATTGAGGCTCTAATATAATTTCCTATTAGCACCTCTGCTATGGATTAGGATCTTAGACCGCATTTCACCACCATTTGAAACCAGTGTAAGCATGACCTCTTTGATTTAGTCCTTTCCACATCATGACAACACCCTGCCCTGTGTGAGGATATGAAAAGCTGGATCAAAGAACTGAGTTGGCTGAAAACTAACTGAAGAAAAAAAAAGATGCTAGCCACATCAGTCCCTTGAACTGGCTCACCATGGAACCACATGGTGTTTAGAGCTGGCAGAAGGGTCTGGGTTTGGCTAAACCATTCTACTTGCTAGCTGTCCACACATCAATTCAAAGGGATTGGAAAACCAAAGCCATCACAGATGTTTACTGCAGTCCTAAGGAGAAAATTTTCAAAGGTGAAGATGGCAAGCAAGAGATTTTGAGAGTTACTGGCATCCCATGATAATTTTCAGTTTTCTCTACTGTTTCCTAGTGTGGCAACTTCTTTGCCAAGGAAGTGCTCTGTGCTGTTTCCTCACAGCTGCTTCTTGGGTTGACCACAGAAGTGGTCTTTTGGGCCTAGAATAACAAAGGGCTTTATATTTCAGTCTCTCATTTCTTTCTATTCTATTAATAAAATAATCCTGCAGGTAAGCAGCAGCAGGCTTTTCAGCAAGTGCACCAAGTTACTTAAATATTCTAGAAGCTTTCGCTTTTGTAATAATTTCTTAATTCTGTATCCAGATGTGAGCCACCACAATCAATAACTTTTCTTCAGAGCTACTGGGACAAAGGGTTAACAAATAATGGGCAACATGATGGAAAAGAAACCAAGAAAACAGATATTATTTTAGATGATATATTGAAATGGAAAATACATTTGTATTCTTTGAGATGTTGTCACTTCTTTCCTGGCTATTTTTCCACACTTTCGTGCTACCTACTTTATGCTTGAACCAAGAGATATGTTAAAATATTCCTCAGAGGGAGCTGCTTGATGAATTTTACTCACTTTCTTCAGCTGGAAACACTCGCTATTTTGAGGATTCTTTGGTTTTATTTTTTAATAAAAACAGACCAAATTTCTAAACCAAATCAACTAATTAACTGTTCATCAGCATTGCTATTTTTATTTGGTAATGAAAAAGAGTAGATTTTTTGAAGAGGTTGTATAAAGGGGTTTTGTAAAGATGAAATAACTTAATTGCATTTCCTTAAGGTGATAAAGACACAAAGAAAGTATCTGTAGTCTTTTCACAGCAAACATGTAACAACTTTCAGTCCTTTTTGTTTCTTGGTGCAAAAGGACCATGGTTCATTAACTGAGTTCCACAATCTTTCATTGTTAATATGCAATGGTTTCAATGCAAAGAAAAACTAAATTAAATGGAATAATGGAACAGACAGGTGATTTTACATGTCATGTTTGCTGCAATAGCCAATCACGCAAGATAAGCCAGGAGAAATACTGCCTTATTCTTATTTTCCCTGTGATTAAAACAGGTCATTACAATTAAATTAATAGAAAATTTACAGATAAATTTTAGCATAGCAATGTAAGAGATGAATGTTTAACCTTGTTTGATAGCAAACCCAACAACATTCAATTCAGTGAGTATGCATAATAAATAATTAATTTGTTAGCCCTACTTCTCAAAGAACAATGTTTTTGCTCCAACCTGTCTAATCTTTCTTATGTTTAGTACTCTGTATTTGGAGCCCTTATTTCATATGCAGTATAGAAAACTATGTGTTCATTTAACAAACTATGAAAAATAACTGCAAATTGGCAAAGTGTTCGCAAATAGTTAAAGCTGTTATAAATGCATTTAGAAATGATCAATAATTATGCTTTTGCCAAAGCTGGTTCCTTTAGCCTGATTCAGACTTTGTGTTTTATGTTATCTAAAGCAACATTTATTCTTCCTTACAGATAAAGTCCACAGCCAGAACAGGAATAAACAGTTTGCAAGTGAGCTTAAGCAGATAAAGCAGTAGTGCCAAAGGACAGTAGCATATGACATTAGGATCCCAGACAACATCCCTACCCAACATTACTATTAATACATTTGGAAGCTAGGTTTTACCCATACAGCCTTTTGGAGTATCAAAATAAAAGCTAAAAATCAAACAGAAATCTTAACTGAATAAACTGAAATGCACATTTTGAAAAGCTCTCTAGATTACTTTTATATTCTAGAGGGGAGTGTCCTGCTGTAAGTGCTGAAATGCCAAAATACTAAAACAGTATAGCATAACATGCAATTCCAGAGGAAGCATTATTCACTTGTATATCACTGTATATATAAGTTAATGTTTAGGTGGAACAGGTCTTCCACAGTTGTTGTGGTTTAGAACAAATGAAACATGCAGACACCCAAGATTTGCTACCAGCTGAAGCCCCTCAAGTTGTCTGTATTCCAAAGAAACAGAACTCTCTTCTTCTGCCTCTTCCTACCCCAAGTTAAAGAGAGTTTCATCACTGAATCTAACTGAAATCGGCTGTTTGCTCTTAAATGACAATCCCAAGTAGCCAAGATGGCTTGTCTCTCTTGACCTTTCCTTTATGGCGATCTCTGACTACACCTTTTAATTTAATTCATCCTAGGAGGAGCAAAACTACCTTAAATAAAAGAATTTTGTGCTCTTTACCTCAAGCATCATTGGTCCAAGTGCATCCTTGTCGATGACACTCTGACCCGTAGATGATACATCTGCTTTTTGCACTTCATCTTCATTAGCTGCTGCTGCTTTTTCTGCAATAAAGAAAACTATGTCTTAAATGACAGAGCAGTGATCCCTCAGAGATACACCAAGAGCCCGCAGAGAATTGAGAACAGCTATGAAACAGTTACAGTGCAACAGTTCTGAAAATGAGATTAAACAGTCTTCCATAATGATTCAACAGAAACATAACCAGCCTATTTGCTTCTCAGTTTTCAGGTTTTATGACACAATTGAAATAATTTCTGCTGTTTCTCTGCTAGACATTTTACTGAACTACAAAACCTAACACTGGGCAAAGACAAGGGCCTTACATGAAGATGCAGTGAGCAAAAGCCAGGATCAAGGTGTATTAAAAGACTGATCTAAAACAGCATGCAAAGCTTACAGCTGCACAACTTTTCCCCAATAGCTATATTTAGAAGGAAAAACAGAAGTCCGCAATCTACTGTTTCAGTACTGAGAAACAGCCATCTTGGTTCTGTTCCCATGCCTCCACCCACATTCTTACTATCACACAATTTTCATACCACCTTATTTGCCAATATGTTATTAGAACTACATACAATTTCAAGTGCTGTATTTGAAAATTACAGGCAAGAAAATAATGATTTAAGGTTTCTGGAACATAATGCCAGACATTACAATGTGTTATATACAGCATCACAGATCACACCCAACTCCAAATGTATGGGATGCTCACAGAACTTTCAAATCTAGTGGGTTTATAGTTCATATCAAGTAATGGACTGTATTAATTTTTCTACTCTAAGAATGATTCTGGTGTTTAAGGGTGAAGTAACAGAAGTAATAAAAACACTATACAAAATACCTATTCTAGTATTACATATTGTACATAGCAAATTGAAATTAGTAACTTTTTGTTGCTAGTTCTATACTCAAAACACTCTTTTATTATTTTTCAAGCAGCAGCTATGTAAAAGTAATGCCACCCTGCAATCTAGAATATTAAAAATAGTTAAGGATTTCTTATTTTTAGTATGATTTTTAGATTATTTTAACAAACACACAAGCACACTGAAGGTACAAGAACAAGGAATTATGCCTTCCACAACAATAAACCAGAAGATTAATTTAGGAATTACTGAAAGTACAGTGTATTGATGGTACAAAGGGCCTCTGGAAAATCATCTCTAGTGAAAATTAAAGCATCAGTCATAGAAATAAAAATGTATCTAAATGTACAGTATTTTCTGCTATCTGTAGATCTGCAATACTGCAGCCAAAGTTCCTCTGAACTTTCCTTGGTAAAGGTTATACAGTCAGTGTGAATATATGCTGCTTAGACATACAGTAAAGAAATTGCTTCTGAGAACCCCTGGGTGTTCTCCTATCAGTGATCACCCACTGGCAATAAGGCTTTGGTCACTCGGGCTGTCTCATCCTAGAATTCTATGGTTTCTTGCTTTCATGAAAAGATTCATGAAAACCTCAGCTGTCTTCTTAGGGTATGTTCTTACACTATATAACACCATTGTGAATAATGATGAAACAAAATTGCTCTGAAGATAGATTGTTGCAACTAATGGTCTAATTTTAAATCACTCTTATTAGCTCTATAATCTGATAGAAATAAACACAGTAGAAATAACTATTAACATTTCCTCTACAACTTAAATTCATCAGGATACAAAATTAGTATTTTTGGTTTAGACTAGGGACTACACTGAGATTTTATAAATATTTTTTTTTCCTTACCTTTCTTCTTTTGGCAAAAAGTAGAAATTAGATGTAACGGAAAAACAATTGAACAATCCTTCCCATACTACAATACAGCAGAGTTGGCACCATATGATGATACAAAACTGAAAACATGTTCTAAAAATTCTAAAAGAATTCTAAAAATAGAGCTGAGCTTTTAATAAAGTCAGTGATGATATCTGTTTCCCATCTGTTCCTGGTAGCATAAAGTGATCTCTAGTTTCACACTGTAAAATGTTATAATGGATAGGGATAGCAGCTTCCTGCTCTCATCCCCTCACGCTGCTTCAGCCATTGAGATCATCTTGTCTATGGGAGGACATGGGATTATTCTTTATGTACCAGAAATGGAGAGGCTGCAGAGATGGTCCAGCAATGGTGTGCAAGCACATTAATTACATGCTGTTTCCAGCAGGTAACCGGCACCAGTTTACAGAGACTAATTTTACCGATTGTTTTTCACATAATACAAAATATTTGCTGTGATTCTTTTTCACTCTTACAACCATGGAGTTCATACAAACCACCAATAACATCTATAAAAGCAATTGTTGTCTTTTATGCACACTGGTGGGGTTTTATACAAACGAAAAAGAGAACGTTTCTAATTATGGTAGTCAACACAAAATCTGAAATACCAGGTCACATCAAGGATCTCTTAAACCTCACAACCAATTCCTGAGTGGCTGCTTTCCTCTCTGCTTCCCCATTTCTCCACTTTGACTCTTTCAGTCCTAACTACCTGTTTTATCACTAGTTGTCCCTCACAACCATTTAACCTCTCCATTTTCTTTTCCCTTTGACGCTGTTTTCCTCAGAGGGCTCAATAAACAAAGTGCCTGCTCAAGGAAAAAGTGTAATGAACGGAGAAAATATGAAAATGCTATTCAGACACAAATGTTACCTGTCCACCTCTCCCTAAGATACTGACAATGTACACTACATTACTGATGACATTTGGCGAGGCATTCTGAAAAGCATTATAAATCACAAGTGCTCCAAAATTATGGACTTCATAATTGGATCTGTAACTTAATTGTGTAAGAATTCAAGTAACTGGAGAGCTTAGAAGAGGTTACACATTCAGGCCACCAGCCACACTTATTTAAGTGGCATTGTATAGGAAACCGTGGCCTCAGACAGCCTCTGAGTAGGACCAGCTGTAACTTAGGTCATTGTTATAAACTGCAGCTACTGATAATGTTCAACTGTGCAATGAATTGTCCATTTTTGACTAAACTACAAAGCCCTCATGAAAACTCTATCAGCACATACAGGAAAAGTAAGTCCAAATCCTGTCAGCAGTGTTGTCCTGACAGTCAGTCATGGGGAATGTCTTGAAAAGCAAATCTTTCCTTCAGCAATACAGCACATGGGGCCAATTAACAATGAAAATTTGTTGCAGGAAGGTTGGAAAAAACAGTGACTGATACACAAATTTCGAATGCTGGCAACACTCATGAATTATCACAAATCAGTATTTTTCATTTTTCTTAACAGTTCCAACTTATGGTGCTAAGTAATGGTGCAAAAAATGTAAAGTTTACTTTTCCTTTTTTGCTTCTTCTATCTTTTCTAGGTTCACTGGGGGCCCTGCAAAGAAACCAAAAATTTTATAATTTCCCCACTAGATTAATGATTTTTGAAAGTTAGGGGTTAGGAAAATATCTGCAGAGGCCCAACCTCACAAAGCCTCTCAGAAGCCTTTTTTCCAGCCCCATGGGAATTGCAGGTATTGCCCTGTGATTAACCACAGCTGCTAGATTTTTCCACTGCAGCCACTCACATGGAGGGCGGGAGCCGGTTCCCTGATCTCACACCTCCCAGCGGTGCTGCCTCCTGGAACAGCGACGTCCCTGTTCAAATGTCAGTAAAGTGTTACCAGGCATGCTACGGGCACAGTGGCCAAAGCAGAGCCCAGATCTAGTGTGGAAAGAGAAATATAGCCTTGTGTTGGTGGAGGAAGTGAGCCGGGTGGAAAGGGGCTTCCCATGGCTTCATCAATTCTCCACTGGAGAAGAAGCGTTAAATTAGAAACTGGTCCCATCCTTATGCATATGGCTACCAGGGATCAAGCATATTTTATCTAAATTATAGTGGAATAAACTTCACGCACATGAAATTATTATTATCTCTGCTCAATTAAGAGATTAGCCTACACAGAGAGAAAAATTTAAATAAAATAGAAGTACCCCTGAGAGAGATACTATAAAGAATATATACATCCAATTATGTAGTATTTTAGTGATGTGTGTAATTTCGACTTTAAACTGTGGGTATGTTTACAATTGCATAAGCAGTAATATACTAAAATACCTATGAATATTTTCAATTGGGCATCTTCTTAGTGATCATTAACTGTATTTACTTTTCTACATTTAACATGCAGAATAAAGAAGGAAAAAAAAGCCCTCAAAAGTATTTTCTGACAAATTTAAGAGTGGGAAAGCCTCAAGCTTTATTTGAAGCTCATTCCAGATTCTGAAAGCAAACCTTTGTGAAATCATATTAGTTTAACAGAAATTTGTAAGTCAGAGAAAGAGAAGCCAAAAGCAATAGCTGGAAGTCTCCTGCTACATTTTAACTTACGAAGCCTTCCTGGTTTTCCATCCTCCCAACTCAAGCTATGTCGGTGCTCTCTGGATTTCTGACAGCAGACTCAGAAGTGCTACTGATGGGCATCACCTTCTCTTGGTTGTAATTTAAACCCTACTTTCCTACATGTGGACAAGCAGGACCAGCTGAAACACCTAAAAGGCTTTCTTTGTCTGTATTCAAGCTCTGCTCCAGATTCCTTAAGGAAACCTGCTACAAAAATATTTCCCCTTTGATGCTCTCTGGAAAACCAAGATGCATTTTTGAACTGAAGAACAAAACTGTAGCCTCTGCAGGAATTTCAAAAAGGTGAAGAATAATTTTAAAGAGAAAATTTACATCAACACACATTTAGTTTATTTTTCATAGGAGAAACACTTAGGATTCTTTACAGAACAAGAAGAGCAAAAAAGAGATGCTGGTGAAATCCTCAACAGGGCAATACCAATACTCTAAAAACTGCTGAAGAAAGAGGTGAAGCAAAAAAAAAACCTGTAACAGGAAAAATCAAATTTATTATCCAATATTGTTTAAAATAGTACCCTGTATATAATTCCTGCTTCTCATAATTTTTTGAAATTGCTATTGAAATGCCACACCCATCTCAAATCACATATCCTCATTTGTATAATAGGTAAAAAAATAAGCTAAGAGATTTATTACAAGCAATATTAGAAAGCTCAACTCTGCACGTTCAAAAAAATCATACAAATGAAGATCCTTGTAACAGTAACGGCAACATTACTTGAAAGGGAATATAAATGGTATAAGAAGTTTAAACATGTAATTAATTTTTACACTGAACTATCCTGAAAATGACTTATCTTCTCCATTTTTTGTATGCATTAGCCAACTACTTTTGTCTTGCCTCATTCATATTTGTAAATTTGCCATGTATGATCCTTCTAAATTGCTGAGCATAGTGGGTTTCTGTGGCTAGGTTTTGGTAGCCGGGGGGGCAACAGGGGTGGCTTCTGTTAAAAGATGCTAGAAAATTTCCCTGTCTGTGGAGCCAAAGCCAGCCGGCTCCAGGATGGGCTTCCTGCCACTGGCCAAGGCTAAGCCAATTAGGAATGATAGTAGTGCCTCTGTGATAATATATTTAAGAATGGAAAGTTATTGCTCAGATGAAAAATCCAGCCAGTGAAGAGCGGAGTGAGAACATGGGAACAACAACATAGACACCAAGGTCAGTGCAGAAGGAGGGGCAGGAGGTGCTCCAGGCACCAAAGCTGTGGCCCTGCAGCCCGTGCTGCAGACCATGGTGGAGCAGCCGTGCCCCTGCAGTCCATGGAGGACCATCGGGGTGCAGTGACCCACCTGCAGCCCATGGACAAGCCCATGCTGGAGCAGGTGGATATCCGAAGGAGGTTGTGACCCCGTGGGAGTCCCAGGATGGAGCAGGGTCCTGCCGGGGACCTGCAGCCCATGGAGAAGGAAGCCCACGCTGGAGCAGGTTTTCCCTGGTAGGACTTGTGGCCCCTGTGGGGGACCCACGTCGGTACAGCTCATTCGTGAAGGACTGCACCCCATGGAGAAGAGATCCACGGGACAGCAGTTTGGGAAGAACTGTTGCCTGTGGGATGGACTCACTTTGGAGAGGTTCATGAAGGATTGTCTCCCATGGGAGGGACCCCACGGGAGCAGGGGAAGGACTCCTCTCCCTGAGCAGTGGCAGAAACAATAACTGACCGTAACCCGCATTCCCCATCTCCCTGCACTGCTGTGGGGGAAGAGGTAGACTTTGGAAGGAAGGAGGGGAGGAGGGAACGTGTTTTTAAGATTATTTTATATTTCTCACTCTTTTGCTCTGATCCTGTTAGTAATCAATTTAACTAATATCCCCAGTTTGAGTCTGTTTTGCTCAGGACGGTGATCAGCTGACCTCTCCCAGTTCTTATCTCAACTCATGAATCCTTTGCTGGTTTTTTTTTCTTCTCCTCTGTTCAGTTGCAGAGGGGAGTGAGAGAGTGGCTTTAGTGGGTACCTGGCATCCAGCCAGGGTCAACGCACTACACTGTGCAAAACCAACATCCAAACATTCAAGGCAACAGCAGAAGTATGTAACTGTAGATACAGTATTACAAACTAATGCTAACATATAATAGAAAGTATTCTTAGCAAAAGGCTACATTTTAGCTGACCTTACAGTTCTGAATATTAGATTAAATAACATTTCAATTATTAGATGTAATAATATCTGTGTGTGACTATTGCTAAGTAATTATATTGACTGTGGTAATGGACAGGAGGTTTTTAACATGAATAGGGCTGTATAGAAAGTGCCTTCAAATTTATCAAATTGAATAAGAACAGAAAAAATGAAAAAAGGGGGGAAAAATATTGTATTTGGTAATGTGAGTAGTTTTCGATCACAGTACGTGATGAAGCAAAGCAGTGAAGAACGTGTAAGTTCTTTTGATGGTTTGCTAACCACAGGGAAAGCAGCTCTGCCTTGGAGCTGTGTAATTCAAAGCACTACGATGCACGGCTCACATGGAACTTGATATCCAAATGCATGTTCTTACCCAGTTGCCATTGCCTCAACACAAGTTGCTTTTATTTCCTGAAAGCAAGTAATTTTTCAAAACACCAGTGCATAAGAAACAGCAACTGTCAGCGATCAATTTTAAGACCAGCTTATCCCATCCCTGTGAATAAAGTTAGCTACTATTTTAGGGAACTGATTATGTAGTGAGGTTGCTCTTTCATCACACAGCACACATCTGTCCAGAGCAAAGAAGCTATTAGACTCTTGGATACATATTTTCCCCCAGAAACTATAGATCAAGTCTTACGGGAAAAACTATGCAGTATCTCAGGAAGGTTTTAGGAGGTAAAACAAGGGAGAATTATGCATCTGCACCGAACTAAAATTAGAAAAGCTGCCATATGGCTCTGTGAAGCCAGCAGCACGTTCTTATTCATTAGGAAGCATTCTGCTAACATAAAAACACAAGGCCTTCCTGTGCTCTCCAAATGTGTTTATCTTTTCAACATTAATGCATGATATATCATCAGGCTGCTGAAATCTCCTGCAGTGCATATTAAAAAAGCACAGCTGCACTTTTTCTCAGCACGTTTATTCACTGAGAGTAATCTAAGAGCTCAGATTTGCCCACCTCCCTGACACACAGCCCTCTTGTCAGCCCGGCTCCCCTTTGGTTGGAAAGGGCTGCATTCCCACTGCATGCTCGCCTGCCCAGCTCATCTCCCCATGCTCTGCTCAGCTCAACTCATCACACCCACATGGTTTAGCTTCATATTTACTACTGCTAGTAGAAGCACACTTAAATGGTAAACGACCCCAGGGCTTAAGCTAAAAGCCCCTGGAAAGCTGTAAGCTCAATTACTCGCTCAGGAGTAACAGCACTTACAACACTGTGATTTCTCTTTTCTAGTGTTTTCAACTTCTAACTGGCACAGCTGCTCTCCCACCCCACACATACCTGCCCCACTTTCCCACCACAAAGAAGCATCAGAAAGGCACTAGCTCTACAAAAAGCTTTGCGTTCTCACAATACCATTGAATACAGATAAACTTTCATGGAGCTCTTCAAGCTCTGAGTGAAGTCCGCTCTTAGAAAATTCAGTAACAGTAGCCAGCGCATAAAATTTTCATGGACACTGAAAGTAAAACAAGCACTGAAAACCCATGATGGATTTAGGAATAGCAACAAATGGAAGCAATAATATCTAAAATTAATACTAGTTTTATGTTTCTTAATAATTTTCACATTTTGCCATCATTCTTTTCTTGTAAAGTCAGCATTTTTGTCACTCAATACAACTTCTGTAACAAGTATTGCCTGAGAAATAATTGCCCCCAGCTCAGTTAAACTGGAACAAGGACAAAAATCATGAAATTTAACTTACCAAGAATAATATTTAACTGCTGGAGAGAAAGAAGCCTATTATCTATCTCTGTATGTATTTTTTTGCTAAATACTTTATTAGTCATTTTACTGCCTTTTTCTTGGTTTCTTCTCTTCCCCCCCTCTCATTTTGCCTGTCTTTTTTCTCATCACATCTGTGACCTCTTTTTCTTCTCATTATCACAAAACTCAACGGTTTACTTCTTGAAAGTGAGGGAGAAGACAGGCGGCAGCAGCGAAGTGTCCACTCCTTCCTCCACTCGCCCCAGGAGCCAGTTGGCTCCAAGCCCCATGAGCTGGGGTCTCACAGCGCTGCATTCCCGGCACATGGCCCCATTCAGAGCACCAAAGCAGAATTTCACCCTCTATAAATGCACTTAAATAACTTCTCTGAAGATTGCTAAATCTTGGATTTAACAGCAGCAGCTGAAAGTGACGTTACTTACAGAAATTTGTACCTACTATTCCCAGATTTACCTACTTAATGCAGTGGCAGTGATTATTCTCACCTGAGATTACCTCAGAAGGTCACTATTTTCTGATAAATTAAGGACTGGGGACTGAAGTAAAATCCAGAATAACAACCCTCTTGCTGCTGCTTCTTCAGTGAAGAATAAAGCATCCTATGTGGGACCCCAAATCCTCAGTGGCTTGATCCATCCCCAGCACACAATAAAAATACGAAGCAACACAGCAATTAAAATAATTTCTTTACTGATATTATTTCTAGTATTTTTATTTATCAGTAAAGACACAGAAGAACAACTGTCATACTACTCTTTAAGTCAAATCTAAACTAAGACTAGAAGGAACCTTGGATCCAGAAACTTTTTCTCACTCCACGCCTCATCTTCAACTGAGAGGATACATCAAACTACCACATAGTCAGTGGGAAGTTGTTTTTCATCTCTTGAACATGGAATTAAGCTTCCATCACGACCATCACCTGTTGAATCCCTGGACATGCTGCAACATTAACCCTCTCCACTAAGTTTTCAAAAAAGTGGAAAGGAATAATATTTGAGAATATTCAACATATGCTTTTATATAAAATGAAAAAGTGTGCTTAACTTGCAAACTGAAAAATCAAATGTGCATGTATATATTCCTATGTTTTTCAACTATATTCTTTCTCTTTTCTCCAAAAAGACCACCAACACTATTTTTCCAGTGTATACTGACTGATTAGAGAGAGAGTATAAATTAATTAATCATCAAAGGTGCTGACTGCCCAGGAGACTTCCTTATCAAAGGCCAAACTGAGGCCAGGATGACACTGAGAATTTATAATTTTCACTGTTTTAAAATGCTAGGGTTTGGGGGTTTTTTTTGCACTTACACTTCCTAAGAATGTCTAGTAACCAGCATAATCACAAATCTCTGATTGACTGTAGTGTAATTTAGAGTATTTAGTAAGTGCCTAAAATACAGTACTGAAACAGCAAAGGAGTACACACGATTGATTAAGTACATTGGCTATCAGTTCCTTACCCCAAAATATCCTCAATTTAATCTGTCACTTATTATTCTATGCTAAAATCAGATAAACAGACTCAAATATATGTAGCTGTAGACAAACACTTATCTATGAAATAGTTTTGCATCTGTTGCTACTTAGATGATTTCGAAACAGTCACGTAAACTACTTAACTGTACATGATAACAAACACCACACATCCATCAGCATTGACTTCAAATCTGTTATGTTTATATGGCTGAATTTCAAAAGAAAGAGCCAAGCTAACTGACCTCTGCACTGAAATACTAGATACAAATATTTGGCATCGCTCAGTTAACAAAGTAATTATTTTCTTTGGTATGTATTGAATTAGAATAGAAAATTTTACTGTATTTTTTGGCATTTGCAATTTTGTAAGTGTTAGATATTTACTCAGTGAGTAACCTCATCTTATTTTGATAATTCATCTCTCAAAACAGTATTAATATGAATGTCTAAATGGTGGGAGCCCAATGTTCTTTAACATTTTGGCTGAGATAATGTTTTCAAAGACAAGAAACATGGCAGGATCTGATAATTTTGAACAAAACAGGGCTCCACCATGGTCTCAGAAATAATATATTGCTTTTACAAATGTTAATAGCTCTCCAATTGGTTCTTTGACACATAAAAACATAGGCAAGAACTTGAAAATAAAAATACGAGGGTTAACGCTCTTTAGACTAGAATCTGTAGATGTAATTGCCAAGCTAATTAAAGTTACAGGTTTTCAAAACTTAGGCCAAAATAACATACTGGAAAGGAATATTAATCTAGCCAGACTCTGTTTTTTGAAGCCTTACTCCTATGTAGTCAACCAGCTGTTAAAAGGAAACAGATGATACCGTTTATTCGAATGTCACATTGCTATGATTACAAAATATCTGTCTTATTTTGGGATGCTGATGATAAATCTTTGTGACACATCAGATCATTCACAGCAACAGGCAAAGATCTTTTTGCTTTTATACACTGCCATTGACGACTGCAAAAGTTTTCAAGAGACCTAATATGGTACACCAAAAAGAAACAAGATGGATCATGGGCTCCCTATGAGCCCACAAAAAGAAGTTTCCATAATAAAGTGTAGGCCAAAATGGAGCACAGATAATTGAAGACAGCTAAGGAAGAACAGAAACAGGTTTAATTTAATGTGTCCACGCTAACGTGGATAACAGGGCTCCTACTGCTTTTAATAGTACAGACTAGAGTAGATAAATCTTTTATTAAAAAGCTCTAAATCATTAAGGACAAGTAAAGTTTTTTTCTATAATAGCCCAGTGTTCAGAAACAGAAGCTTGGGCCTCTCTTCTTGTACCATCACAAGCCTCGCCAAACCTTTAAGTCAATTTAGAAACAGAAACATTTCTATTACTGCAAGAAAAGCACTAGGAAAAACAAAAGCTTCTTAAAAGAAACTGTTTACTTCTGCATGTTATTATTTAAAGGGATTTTTAAAATTCAAATCCTTTACAAAACTGTGTTTTAGATTAATTATATTAATATATTAATTATATAAATATATTAATTTCATATATTTCAATAGTGGTTACATTACTTCAGGTACATTATGAATACAGTTGGTCGTTGGAAGGATGGTAATGATTATTAACATGCATTGTTTAAGATATTCTCTAAAATTAAAAGATCTTTATTCACTACCCTAGAAAATCTTTGCTTATCTTGTTGCTAAGATTTACATCCAGACAAAGTCACTTTTAACCTCAATTGCATTAATTTGTTCTGTCACACATTAATTAGCAGACATTTTAAAATGCCTGCTAATAGAACTGATAGGTACAAATGGGCTCCCTTCAACAGACCAAAACATACTTAAAAACTTAATTAATTAGGTGTTTCTTTAACCAGAAAATGTTGAAGAGGATGCTCTGTCCCCAGCCATATCCCTCCTCGGCACAAAGGCTGGTAACGCAGGTCTGCAGCCAGGCCCGCGCATCAGATCAGAAGTGATAATCCAAAACCTTTTCCTTCAGTCTGCAATTTACTTATTTGCTTGTAAAAAGAACATGGGTGCCTCTGCTCCTCATTTCACCCATTAGAGAACCAACAGACGAGACTTTTTAAGTAACAGTTGTTATTTCCACAGTATTATGGGTCCACCTCAGCATAAACATTTCAGGATACTGGGTCTTGAGCTGCTTCTAAATTCTAAGCCATTTGTAGACCTGGGCCAAAGTCCTTATTAAATAAACCAACCAACTAAGCAATCAAAACCGCTCCCCCCAAAACAACAGAAGAAACCATACCCCCTCCTTTGGAAAGAGTTTAAGCTGTTGAAATACAGGATATATGCTCCTCATCTGAACTTCAAAGAACGAATGAATGGCAATGCCCATGACTACCACATAGCTCAGGGAAAGGAAGAGTATTCTTGTACCATAAAGGTTTTACAGACTTGCTTCTCTGTCTGTATTGCTGATATAGAAAAGGAGAAAAAAAGCTTACTGGGCATCTTTGCATTTTAGATTGCCAACTGTGAACACATAATTATATTTTGAACATTAAGTACAATTGCTTGACAAATTTGTATTGCAATGTTCACTTAAAATCAGCACCTCTAGCAGCTAAACAGATGGTGGCCCAACTTTCAAGCTCAACAGTAATCACAATAATCCTTGATATTCAGCATCATAACGATTCATTAGTAAGTTTTGCCACATCCCCTAAACTATTTGATAATTTCTTACTGCAGGAACTAAGAGTAAAAACAGTATCAGAGAGACAACAGCGAATGGAATAAAACTGTTACAGGTATGGTGTTACTGGTCCTAAAATTATGGCTAAAGCCACACTGAAGGCAAGAGACAGCATAACTGGGGAAGAAGTGAAAAACAAACCAAAGGACAGTTATTGAAAAGAAGAGAAAAAAGCAAAGGCTTAAAAATGAAGCCCTTCAAAACAAGGGGAGAAACATGGAAATAAACAGAAAATCCATTCTACATGAAAAAACAATTTTGACAGTTAGTGACAGGGAGCACTGCATTCAGAAAAGTCAAGGGGGATACAAAGAAATAACTGAAGACAAAAAAAAAAAATCTAAATATTTCCTCCAACCCAAGATGGTGAAAGGTTTTGAACAAAAGAAGCAAGACAGGAAGAATTTTATGTTATTGGCACAAAACTCCTTCATATTTTTCCACTAAACACCAAAACAAACAAACCAGGAAAAATCTAAATGAGGGCTCCTCTGAGTATTCCAATCTATATTTAGAAATTACAACCTTGATATCTCTTCCTCTTCTTTTTTTTTTTTTTTTTTAAATTTCCAAGTGAATGAAATGTTATATTTAAACACACTTCCTTTTCAATGTGGAACATAGGCCCAGACCTGATTTGATGTAAAATAACTTGTCTCTGGAAACATCTCCCCCAGAAGGATCATGGGAATCGCAGGTTGTTCCAAATCTTTCTAGGAAAGAGTGCCTCAGGAGAAAAGGTACCACTATAAGGCTAGTGCTCTTCGTGCTCACACATCTTAAGACAACAAGGGACCATTCTACCTGTTTAGTTTCACCTACTCCTGTATCATGACAAGAACCTCCACCGAATGGTCTGAAGAACATTCAAATCTCTTTGGGAGAGCTGACAGAAACTACGAACTTCTTCATTAAGTTGCTCCAAATTTCAGTTAACTTTCCACTAACCATTTGCACCTTATGTATGAGTTGGCTTTGGTCACAAATTCCAACTGTTAGGTTGTATCCTGCTTTTGTGTGTTAAAGTCCTCTGTGGCAGGCAAACTGTGTAGCTCCATTTCATTTTGTGCCAGTAAGCAAAGCAAGGTACAGGGACATGCCTCTCTGCTCTGAGATGACTAGGGCCTCAGTGAAAAGAGGTATCACACTGCTACTTCAACCAAAGGGGCATATGGATACTATTGCAGACAACATGGCAATATCTGGAGCATGTCCAGTTACGGAGTACCTACTTTATGGATTTACGGTTTATGGAATTATCTACTTTAGCAGAACCTAAACTTACGTTCATTTCTGTCTTCACCTTCTGACATTTGCTCTGATCTTGTGTGAGCTAAAGAAGGGAAGGAGAGTATGTGTGTGTTTATATGTGTAGTGCACACACCAGAGTACCCCTTGTCTTGTAAAATACATAGAGATGTGCCAACACACTATAACAATGAAAGGAAACAGAAGACACGTATGTCTTGGATCTCTAACTATCTGTCTGGGGACATTCACTAGGAGCTCAGCAATGTTCATGACAGAGAAAGCAACTGATCATTTGCCACATCATCCTTCAATCTTTAGTTTGTGGGATTTTTCCCAGTTGCCCACTGTGGGTTTTCGTAAAAAAATCCGAAAGTTGAAGTAGGAATTCTTTTTCATATTCTTGGTGATTTCACATTCAAGGCCCCCTATTTCTAACCAACTGTCCATACACAAAATCTTCTACAGCAATAACAAAATGCATGACTTAGAACAGATGCAATTATTTTGATTTTAGTTTGAACACAGAGGAGCCTTTCATCAATACCTCTTCCATGTGCTGTGAATCCACAGGTTTTCAGGATTCAAACATGGTGTGAAAGGCATTGCATCCTGTTGTGTGTAAAAATTATATTATTGCTTTTCAGTCTGCAGTCTTTAAAAAGAAAAGGTAAAAGCTATGTAACAAAAGCTATAATAGATGATCTTCACTGAAGTATCATCACTACTCTCAGTGAATTAATTTTACTTGCTTTACATGCTGCTGAGATTAGTACATTGCATTCACTAATCTAAATCACACAGCAAGATCTGGTGTTCTACAGCCAGCACCTTTTAGATGCAAACTTTCCAGCTGCAAGAGACTACAAACACAATCATTAAGATTCGAAGCAGAAGGCTCTAATCCTTCCTTAACACCTAAGCTCAGTATTTATTTTTTAGCACCTGAACTCAGTATTTGTTACTGACCAGACACCTCTAAAGACAGAGCAGCTGGTGAGAAACACCAGACTCAAAGCTTAGTTCATATTGTGGAGGGCTGGCTGTCAGTCTGTATTTCTGTATTTTATTTTCCCCTCAAATTAAAAATCTAAATGAATTTATGATGTTTACAGTTAATAAGAGATTACATGATAAAATGCAAAAAAACCCCAAACAAACTTGTAAAGTTTTGAGGTTTAAAGTGTTCAGTGACAATTTAAATGAATTCTGAGAACAATACATTTATCTGAAAGAAGGCAGCTTCCAAAATTCCAATTTTCAGGAAGCGATGCCTCCATTCCTCTTACGCAAGACATTTTTTTACACTCTCAGGAGTACATAGACCATTATATGATCATTACATATTGAAGTAACTAAACCAAAACTTTAATGAAAATATTCCTGGGAAGAAAAAGAGGGAACACTTGACGCATACGCCCCAAATCAGGTTAAATATAGGAGAAGCAGTTCAATCCTTTATAGCATTCCCCAGCATCAGTACTATAGATCACAACCACTTACACCACAATCATCTTTGCAGCTATAGAATATAAAGTAAACAACCATGCTCTGCTAGTTTGAATTCTTTTTTTTCTCTTGGTCATTTAGAAGTTACGAAAGAAAACAAAATAAAGATCAAAGAAAAGCAGAATACAAGTAGGATGCAAAGTAAACAAGAAAGTTTTCCTGTACTACCTGCCAGTAATGACTATTTCTACTTGAAAAAGGTCACTATCTTAACAATTAAGAATAACATTTAGTTTCTCTTCAACTTTGAGCCATAACTTGGAGTCAAAGCTGACATTTCTGGTCTAAAACCTCAAGGAAATTTTCTCTAGAACAGAAGTCATCCACCATCGGCTAAGTTCAAGTATAAGTACCTAGATTTTACACTGGTTTCACAATTCTGATTATCAGTTTGATGATTATTTTTGTCTGTTTTCTTGAAACGAGAGAATCATAGAATCACAGACTAATTTGGGTTGAAAGGAAGATTTAAAGATCACCTAGTCCACCCCTCCTGCCATGGGGGCAGGGACATCTTTCACTAGACCAGGTTGCTCAAAGCTCTATTCAACCTGGCCTTGAACACTTCCAGGGATGGTATATCCACAACTTCCCTGGGAAACCTGTTCCAGTGCCTCACTGACCTTCATTGTAAAAAATTCCTTCCTTATGTCCAAGCTATATCTAATCTCTTCCAGCTTAAAACCATTGCCCCTTGTCCTGGCACCACAGGTCTCAGCAAAAAGTCCCTCTTTATCTTTCTTCTAAGTCCCCTTTTTATATTGAAAGGTTGCAATAAGGTCTCCCCAGAGCCTTCTCCACTCTAGGCTGAAAAATCCCCCAATCTTAATAGTTTGAGCCCAGTGTAGACACACAGCTATAAGTCGTAAAGATGCCTTCAGCTACTTCTTTCATAAGTAATATTAATTAAATTATAACACTATTTCCACAGGAAACTATTAGTATAGTTAAAATGCCTTATGTGTAGATAAGGTCTAAGCCAACTATTCTGCATGATACGCAATTCTAGTAAAATATGCAAACCCCACAAAGTTTCCCAGTTGATGGGTCTGCTGGTTAACGACTACTCTTCATCAGAGTCAGAAAAGAAACCGATGGTCCGCACTATCTAAAACAAGTTTTAAATTCTTCAGGGAATCAGTAGCTCTCTGGAGGCATGCAAATAGTAAAGTCAACATAAACTGGATATTCAGCCAAAAAGCTTTACCATGTACAGAGGAAGATCAAAGACACTCTCAGTGCATCACTCTCAGCTGTAGGTAGGGGAGACAGCAAAGCAAATTCAGTAATAGATTTTTTTTTTTTGTAAATACTCTGCATAAATTCCTTGACTTCACAGCACAAATTCCTCTGACACTTAATTCAGTCTTAGAATCCTATCAGGCTGAAAGTATGGCATATACAAATAATAATAGCCATGCAGATATCCTTAGAAAAAATAAGTTAAAAATTGGCATAAAATTTAAATAGTTCATCTCAAACATGATTAATATAAAAATATAATTACAGTAACATTGACCCAGTAAAATATTTGCAAAACAAAACCCAACAAACAAAAAATCTGCATATGCTCTTGTTTTAATATCCTGATTTGGCAAGATATTTATGCACATAATTTTAAACCTTTAAGTAGTTCCACTGACTTAACAGGGATTACTCATCTGCTTAAAGTTAGGCAGTTGCTTAAATACCTTGTGAAATATAGATCTAAATTCAGATCTGACAAATTCAAAGTAGCAGCAGCCAAAGCAATACCTCATTACAGCTTTAAGGCCAGGCTGTTTTCCTTTAGCAAGCGCTTTTACTTGCATACTGGAGCTGGAGGCAACAATAGACTATCTGCTGGAGTGACCCTGTGATTACATAGTACTGCTACAGGGAAGCAAAAACTGGTTTTGCTATCAAATCCGAGACCAGAAAAAGAAGACAAATATGATTAACAACAAGCCTTCTTTAAAAGTTCATACAGGTTCCACAGCTCCTGAATGTCTCTCTTCATCAAGTACTTCTTCTCTCAACATTATTTAGCTTTCGCATAGTGATTCATTCTGTCCAAGGTCTGTCTTTTAAGGCTATTCTGAAAACTAGATCTGTCAACTCAAAAGTGTACATTAATAGCTAGACTGATATTCACCACCCTGATATTCCTTCCCTGAACTACTGAAAAGCTGATCTACAGAACACAAAACCTCTTCAGAAACTGGTGACACATGAAAACTGGACTCTGCAGGAAAACTGAAGTGACACAAAATCACATTTGAGGATACTTTAGCACAGTAGGTTATATCTCACCATATGTGAATCTAAATGAGACAGGTGGATGCCATCTTAAAAAAAGGCTACAGAATATAGGCATGGAGAGTAGAAGGAGAGAAATAAGAGATGGAGACCTAGAGTTTAATAAGTACTCAGGCAACTTGAGAAAAAAACCCAAAACATGTCTTGTACTTGATGTCAGGACACATTCTTCAGCACTCCAACTGAAGGGGTCAGAGGAGACTGCTTAGCTAGAGAAACTGCTGAAGAATCTCAAGGTGATCTTCAGTACCCCCTGTACCTACTGCATTGCTGATATTCAAAGAACAGACTAAAAGCACAACTAGATAATAAAGAAAAGGAAGTCTCAAAGCCTGAACTACGAGATGTTCAAACAGTGAAATGTAAAAAATAGTCTGCTTTAAAATGTGAGTTATTTACCTGCCAAGACTGAGGCTAGCATGACAGATAAGAGAAGCTTTAAACTAAGGGCAAGGGTTTAATTTTTATAACCTGCTCTATACCCTGAAGGGGAGAAAAAAAAAAGAAAAAAAAAAGAAAGCAAAATAGAGACAAATCAAAAAATAATGAGAAAAAACCCCACTAACGTAATGAGGAGTCACGCAGATGACAAGGAAAAGGACTACTGTTGGAATAAAATCAAATGAGATTGATGTGAAACAGTTCACTTGATTGTCAACTAAGGAAGAAGAAAATTCAGATTTCTTTTATTTGCTGTCAGGATTTTGTTGTCTTCAAATATGAGAAAACATTTTTAACAGTAGTTATACAACTGAAATTAATGTCTTAAGTGCTGAAGTTTCTTCTTAAAATAAGGCAGGATCCTAAAATCAATCAGACACTATTTTACTAAACTTACTTCTTCTTAATTACAATGAAATGGCTTTACAGTTCCTTGGGTGTCTGGTATATAAAGGAATGTTTATTCCCAGTGGTCTTTAGACTTGCCTAAAGCAAGCTTTTTAAATTAAGCACGTGCAAATCAGAACTTCTGTGCTTGCACACATCTGTGTACATTATGAACACACCTGCAACATATATGACTATTACTCCTTCAAAGTAACTTAACATAGATTGAAAATAAAAGGAGAGCTTACACTTCCAGGACCATGTAACACAACCATAAAATCACCATTTCATATCACTTTTATACTATGAATAAAAAACGGAATGTTTTCCAAAGTGCTTGAAACACAAGTCTCAAATCCCCACTAGAAATATCCACTTAAGATTTACATGAATATAACTTCTGTTTCATCTTCATGCTAAAATAGTAATTTTTCATCTCCTCTGGACATTCTCAAATCTCTATCCAATCAGTGTTAAGACAATATGATTAAAGCCCTCAGTAGAAAATTTTGTAAAGGAAACATTTCAAACCCCAGATTAAAAGTGCATGCAATGGTTACATCTACCAAATATCTTTAATTCTTTTAATGAATTCAGCTTTACGTATATATTTATAACTTGCTTTCAAATTGTAATAAACTGAATCTCTAACATACCACAACTTAGGAATCTTTGAAGTATATACTGTGAGAACTGATGTAAAGATAACAGATAAAGTATTGCAAATATACATTTGCATATCAAATAGTTCAGGATAACATTATACTAAATTATAGAGTATTATTAAAGCAAAAATCTATTATTTTTTTCAGCTACCAGCCCAGCAAGCTTGACATGGGAAATGAACATCAATCTGCATTTCACCCTTCCTTGTTTTCCTTCCTAGAATCTAGAATAAAGTCTTGTTGTCAAATCTCAGTAGCAGCTATAAAACTTGTGGCTTTACTAGGTATTTATAACTGACTGTGCTTTCATAAGTAATTAGACCTTCATGTGCAATTCTATTTATAGATAAAAAAGAAAAGTAGAAAAGAATTTCTAGTATTTATTTTAAAAAACCCAAACTCTTTACTAAACCTTCAATATAATAAAACTATAGATTAAGTTTTCACTGTTTTTATCTAATATGCCTCGGAAGAAATGCAGAGCAAACCCACTGTGTGAAAACTGAGCCATCTTAATTTGTCCATGTTAGTGTAGAATCACTCCAGAGTTTCAGGAGATTCATTTAGTTTTCATTCTCCTACAGGTATTCTGCATATCACTAAAAATCAACAAAACAACTGTAAGAAAATATTATTTTTAACCTGAGTTTCATGGCACTTCGTGCAATTATAGTATTGTTTTAATGATTTTTGTTTCAGAAATACATAATACAAGTGTTTGACCATTGTAAAGGTCTTCTAACAGGTCTTGGCAGTGGAAAAGATTTGGAACAATCTGAAAGTTAATAATTTAAATGATGAATAGATAAATGATGAATAAGTACTTTAAATAAGTACAGGATTCCTAATGTGAGGTGATAAACTACCTATAAAAAACCTGAGAGAACAATAGTAATAGTGTCACTAGGTCTTCAACCTGTTTGCATTGACTATGTCAGGTTTTTTGTGGTGTTCAACAAAAGTATAGGTGTACTGTTCATGCAGTTTGGATGTTTACTATATGAGACATATTTGTTGATGAAATTCCTGTTCCAAAACAATACTGCATTTCAGAGAATGCTGTCATTTTAATTTTTCTTAAAAGGAAAAGCCTTTAAAATTTGCTTTTACAACAGAATTCCTATGTAGGAATAGGTATCAAACCTTTAATCAGTTTAAAGGAATAATTTCATGCATTCTCATCTTTGCATCTAGACCCTGAGATGCTATTAATGACCACCTTGAAGGTCCCAGTATTTTGTAATGCCCCTTAAAGAGGCTTAAAGTCAACCTGTATCAGCTACAACCTTCATGCAAACACCCAAACAGTTACTAGAACATCTAATTATTATCAACTGCAGAACCTTGTGTAACAAATCAACATCATAAAGAGTAATTTAGTGTCTTTATTGCTCAAGGATGGCAAACTACTTCTACTTCTTGAAATAAATTCATAGCATTTAGTCTGTGTTTAGAATTGTATATTCAGTTGCTTTTGCAATAAGACTTTATGAGCTTAAAGTGCACATTCACCTTTGGTACAATTCTTGCCCGTGATGACTTCAATAACTTACATGTAACCTGGTCTGACGACTGTGAATATTTTATAACAATATGAAAACTATTTTCATGATATTGAACTGAACAACGAAACCCTGGATTTGACAAAGTTAACCTCGATTACCTAGAGCCAGATTTTCCAATTAGATTTTCAAGAACTGCTAACAGAATGACCAAGTAGACTAGCAGATTTTAATTTGTGCACCCACTACCCAAGAAAACAAATTTTTCTGTCCTTATCCCTTTCTCACGTTCAGATAAGGAGTACGTGTCTCTTGGTGACAGCAAAACAATAATTTAAAAATAAATTTGAGAAAAGGATGAAGAAAATTAGGGGAAAAGAGTATCTCAAAAGCCAGCAAGGTGTAAGACAATGATGGACATTGTGCCAGGTTAATAAGTATACTTCTATTATGGGGCATGGCAACATCACTAGAATATCCACTTTAAAAATCATAGCAACCTAATAGGAATAAGAAGAGAACAAGCTGAGAAATAGGAACACTCCCTAAGATTAATCAGTTAGAGTCACTTTGGAGGTAGCTGACGTAATTTGACACTTTCCACTTAGCTTTGAATAGACTAATGTCTAAAGCTGGAGATCTACTTATATACTTGTTTTAGAAATGAATATGTATGCAACATGTAATCTCCGCTTTATAACTTCATACATACAGCATGGAAAAGGAAGCAATATTTTACCACAGAAATCACAGAATACTGAAAAACTGAAAGATGTATAACGTGTTTGAAAACCAAAGGAACCACTCTAAACACAGTTCACAGAGAGATCTTCTACATTAAAAGAAAAATTATATGCACCTACTCTAAGAATTTGAATCTGCCCCAAACACCTGCAGTGCTATTCATGCCTGCCCAGACAGACCTGTGCCACAAAACCCACTTCCAAAAATTTAAAGCTTCTAGAAGATTTGGGTTTTCTCTTTAAATAGGAAATATATCAAAAGAAAAGAAATACAAAACTAATCTTCTAGACAAAGAACAGGAAGAAAACTGTCACGTTCTCTGGTTTACATTTATAACAGGACCCTATCTAGAGATTAGAATAGTTTCAAATCTATTGTAGTCGAGGATATGATGTCATCATTTAAAGGACGCAGATAATTTAGTCCACAATATCTATTCATACCAACAAAAGAAAGCAAAAAGGGGTATGCAGAACATTTACATACCCCACTCTCCAAGATTATTCCTCTTCTGCATGGATCCATCATCCATGTTTGAGTATGTAAGTAGTCTTTTATTTTCCCCAAAGCCATCTGCTAGTTTAACTTTCGTGAAAGCACAAGTTATTTCAATTCCATTAGATGCACATATCAGACTGATTGATTTTCTCTCTTTCTAAGCAATTTTTGGTGAAGCTTATTTTTAAAATACTGAATATGACACAACACATTCCGTTCACATGACATTACAGCATTTTTTGTTACTGATCAATGAAAAACATGGGAATTTGCTAAAGAAAAGCTGAATTGACTATCAGCTTTGCCAAAAATAAAATCATAATCAACACAAAATATTCCAAGTCAATTAATTAGTCTTCTTACCTTGTTCTTTTATTTGACGAATTTGCTTCACAGTTTCTTTCAAGATTGCACATTTGTCAGGTTTAAAGTGAAAGTTGTCAATATCATTAAAATTTGCAAAAATCAGCTCTGCAAGTTCTTCTATATATTTATTCTCTTGCTCACGATTGCGTTTCTCAGTGCTTCTTTTAGGGCTGAAAGAGGAGTTTACAAAAATCTTGTCTTTAATGTCAGTTTGCCTGCCTTCTGGCCAGCTCAAAGATGATTTCAAAAGGTTTGACAGTAGTTTAACAAAATCAGAGACAAAACTGCCCTCTCTCACTACAAAAATATAACTCACAAGTTTTTCTCAAGCAGAAAAGGTTTCCTCTGGAACAAGGAAAGGAACACTAGAAAAGACATCACGTATTTTTTCACAGCAGTCATGTTTTTGTTTCAAAAGAGACTTGGGATTTGAAATTCACAACACAAGATTAACTGGGAGGTGTAGGGTGGGTTTGAACACTTACACTTATTCCCTCCATGGTACTGAGAATCCAAGGAGTATCATATAGTGATGGTGTATGAAAAAATAAAACAGCTTAAAAAGTTAAACCAAGGAAAGCCATACTACCTACATCCGAGTGAATTTATAGGAGTCATAAGAAAAGATGATGAATGAGTGGTTATTCTTTAAAATTTTTTGTGTTAGCAATACAACTTCTGTAAAACTGAATAATATTTTTCAAGGCCTTGATTATAATGTACAAGAGAGGTAGTAAAAAAAAAAATATATCTCAGATTGCCAATATGAGTGACTGAAGACTCCCTGAACTGACTAGCCAAAAAAGATTTTTACATATCTCCTAAATTGTCACCAAAATTTTGCATTTTAGCATGACACTGGATTCAAAATAAACAAACAAATAATACTAAGAGAGAATAGTCCCCATCCCAGAAGTAGTTTGGCACTGACTTCTCTTCGCAAGAATGTTGTTTGTTATTTTCTAACTGAAAAATATATGCAAATCTAACATTTTTTGAACTCTTTCTCACTCAGCATCTTCAGAAGTAAATGGTCTAACCTGGGTCCAAGCTGATCGGGATCCTTGCGCTTTCTTGACTCTGGTCTGGATGGGTCAGAGGTATTTTCTCCCATCCCACTCATCTTGAACACATATCAGCAACTAAAAGGAAGAAAGAGCAAGAAAGGGTTATGGTGGAAAAACTCTTGAGTTCTCTGTTCATATTTCCAAGATTCTCATTCCATGATCAACTCGGATTTTACTTGGCAAATCTATCATTCGAAATAGAGTTTGTTTGAAAGGTACCAACAAAAACACTGTGTTTATGACTCCACAAAATGCTACATAAAAGTCCTTTGGAAGAAAATTTGTGATGGGTAAGCAAAGCATCATCATCTCTTTGATTGTTACCAGTTGTGTAAGAACAGATAAGTACGTATTGTGCCTGGACTGCTGAATTTTCATGGCAAATTTGCAAGGTTGAATGAGGAAAGACAAAGGAAAAAGCCATAGTGCCACACAACAAGAAAAACACAACAGAATTGAAATACATGAAATAAAACGTGTCCCAGCTACATAAAAAGGTATCACAAGCAGCTTTAGTTAAAAACCAGAAGATAATGCTTGCACATGTACATAATCGGAGAAACACAACATCTGTCAACACTAGAAACCACTGAGGAACTGATAAATATTTTGTACATATAATCTACCTCATAAGGAGAATAACTCGCCAAGCTATCAAGCTTGACAATTTGTGCAATAATTTGTGCAATAAACAGCCTGTGGAAGTCCTGCCCTGCTCCTGGCTGTCTGTTGCCCTATGCAACATAGAAGCACATGAAACTCGCCTGCCTCAGGTTACACACTCCTTAATAAGTACCAATATTCTGGAGGCAGAAAACACCATTACAAAGGACAAGGGAGATGATGTAAATAATCAAAAAGCTCATGCAAGACAGGGCAGTCCCAGCTCGCCATCTGCCTAGATGCTGCTGGTTTTGAAAGGATGATGGCAGAGAGATGTTGCCAGACATTTCAGAGAGTTCCTGTATGGTTCAGGATTATCAGAAAAATAAACATGAGGGTCACGAAGGAGGTGAGTGTACCCAGGAGGTGATTCATACCATGCTAAAGTATGAGCTGGAGCCTGTAATTCTATGACCACTTCACACTGGCATAAAGTGGAAATCAGATATCAAAACAAGGGAGTTCACCACCTACTTCAAGACCTTCATTTCTGTCCTACCAGGTCCCTTCCCTCCGCTGGCCTGGTCAGCTGTGCACTGAACTTAATGAGGGAAGTGCTGGGGATTAAAGATGCAGTCCCCTTCTTTTTTTCTTTTAGACATTTTTTAAAATCTAACAGTTTATGTGTTGGTAATCAGATGGTCACACTCAGTGAACCGACTGAGTGAAAATATTGCAGATATTGGCAGAAACAGCCCAGACATTAAGGTCCAAGCAGTTCTGCAGGGACGCTGAGAAAGGCTACTCTTTGAAACCTGAGCAAGGAAATGAAGATTTGGAGCCATCTCAGATTCAGGAGTGATCACCACCTAACTTTTTCCTAAATAAAAAACAAAAATTAAAAATCATTAATTTGTGCTGAAAATACTTTTTTAACCAGTTTGAGAAGAAAGTGGAGTAGTTTTCCTTTTTCTAGATACTGGTCAAGTTCCGTGAAAAAGACTGTATGATGCCTAAAACATATAGCTTCCAGATGGTCTTTGACATGGATGGTGTAAGATTCTATTTAAAAAGTATCTAGATTATCTTTTTCTCTACTGAGTCTATACAAGCATACATATACCTACACGTACATACATGCTGCCATCATTTTGAGAAGAAGCCACTGTAAGAAGGCCCTAGTTCTGTGGTGGAGCAGAGCTGAACTCTCAAAGGGAAGATGTACCATCACAACCTCCGTCATTCTGAACTTGCTGGAGAACTCTCAGTGACTTCATCAGGGCATTCACAGAGCCACACCAATGCCAACCGTACTGCAGAGCATGAAACATCTACCACAGCCTCCAGTGTGGTCTGTGACGCTGGCTGTTCCTTAAGAACTACATATTTTCAAGGATTTCTAGCCCCAGTAGACATTCACATCGTAATTTATCCAAGTATAGGAGTAGAAATACACATTCCTCTACTAGGAGCTAAGCACTTTCTTGAAAATATGCAATTTCATAAGTATCACAAGCAGAGCTTCAAGGAAGAAGCAAGATGTTATTGAAGGAAACTGTGACAATAATTAAAGAGAAGTTGTGAGGAGACCGCATTTCGACGTCTCTGTCCAAGGAGAGCTGGAACTGTCCCCGGGGCTCTATTCCAGTGAGTAAATTTCTCACTGACCAGAGCAAGAAAAGTCATGAGCATGATGAAAGCTGCATATTCCCAGATCTGATCTCTGAGCCAAACTCAGATGGTGATCTAAAGTTCAGAAGAACAATTAGGCTGTGGAATCCCTTCATTTCTTATGCTTCCCAAGTAATACCTGAGAAATGTAGATCAGCTAACTATTTTTCTTGAGAAAAGCAAGCACAACAATTAATGAAAGCCTGTCAAACATTCACTTGACATCATCTCACCCCTCTTGCCCTCCAAGTAGCACAAAGGTAAACATTTAGAGTGGACATCCCCCTCCAATTCCCCTTCCTCCCCAAGAAAGCATATAGTAACAGTTACTGACAGCTTTCCCACCTACTCTGTCAGGCTTACTTCAGAGGGAAGTTGTATTTTTGCAGAAACCAAAGTTTAACTAGTAGCTCTACCGATGCATAGCTCAATTCTTCTTGCATTCACACTAGATGCTATCCTACAGGAATTCCACTAGGCCTACGTTATCAGCCTTTGGAGGACACATTAAAACTCATCTCCCACCATAAACTCTAAACTTCATCCTTTTTGTATTGAAGGGAACCAAAGTGGTATCATAATTATGAAACTAGCACCTTCTTCTGTCCTTATTAAACACAGTAAGTGGTTCTAAACAGATAATTTATGTATTTATTTTATTTTGTTTGCACAAACAGGCCATTACATCTTTGTCTCAGCAGCATTATCAGTTTGTTCTTAGAATGAGTTACCCATTTCTCTTTCACTCATCATGATTTATTTCTGGAAATCTACCACCTACTAACATATTTGCTCTCTATTCTCCCTTATGTCTTAATTAAAAATCATGTTCTATACCTCAAAGACCTGTATAGGCTGTGCAGTTCCTGCGCTGTTGGTGCCTGTGCTCCAGAGCAGAATGCAAAATGCAGAGTTAGGTGTCTTGGAAAGTAGAGAGCTAGACAGATGATATTAAACAATCCACAAAATCTCAGAGGCTATGAGTCACTTTTCTGTATCTAGTACAAGATACTAAAATCAAAAGGATGCGCCCCCAAACTGTCTCCCTAAGAATTTAGGGGCTGACCAGGATAATTACAGTTCCTATTCTCTTGAGATTCAGAAACTGAAATCCACTCCCAATTTAGGAGAAATGAGGAGGAATCAACTTTTAGAAGCTGTGGATAGACTGTTCAACAATACTATCCACCAATTAAAGCAGCCAGAAACTGGGTGATGGAGATACAGTTCCCTCTTCACAGAGGGCTTTCAAGCCTGTATTTATCACCACACGGGACAGCCTCCTGTGTGTGTAGTAGGCTATCTGCCTGCCAAAACTGGATGTTTATGAAGCAAAGAGGGCAAGGTTGATTAACTCTTGCAGTGTGGGAATATTTAGATGTGTAGTCCATACCACTAAACTCACAAGTAAGTAGTTCAAACACTGTCTTAAAATACAGGGATTGAGGTTTGAACCCCTCAGGCTGAGGAGTGTAGCCTCTCTCACCAATGACTCTAACAAGTCGAGTCAAAGAGGTGAGCACTCTCCCAGCTTCCTCATGTCTTTTAAAAAGAAAGCAGCTGGTTTGATTTTTTTCCATGAGCTAATTCACATTGAAGAGCTATGCATACTGCTAGATGAAGATCTCTAGAAGGTTTAGGTACCTCTACAAATTTAATGTGGCACAAGCAAGGAACTAAATCCAAGTTTTTCAGAAGAAAGTATTTCTGGGCACATACAGTACCAAGGAACCCTAGGAAAATTCCAAGCAACAAGTGAAAAATCTCATGGATTTTGATTGAACTAATAGATGAGTTTTAGACA